>NC_056749.1:254716084-255003584 GCF_019279795.1 Protopterus annectens
AGTTCAGTTTTGCTCTGAAAGAAGCAGTATTATCCTTAAACAATCACCATACCTGAAATGAACTTACCAGCTTCACGGATATAACTATATTTACTATTACCAGGTAACAGAAACTAACAAAAGTTACAGATTCAATAACCTTGAAGAAACTTAACTGTAACTCCGTGCTGATATTCTCTACTTCCCAACCACATATGAAGACAATTTGTCAAAGTTCCCTGAGTTGTTTGAAACTTAAAGAACACAAGTCTGTATTCAACATTGGCTCCAAGTGTCACTGGTGTAAAACGTGGTTCAACAGACTCCTTTTTAGTGATATGACCTACTTTTTACAATTAGAAGAACACATTCTGTAGACCATCTAAGTCACACACATACTTACTACGCAACATTTAGTTTACTCTCTACCACTGTCCACAGATATCTAATGATGGTGCATCTTTCTAAAGCTCTGCTCACTTATTTTGTACTCATTTATATATTTTTTGCTTTGCCTGATGATGCCTCACTTACTGACATTAAAGGAGAAGTCAATCCTACTGCACCAGGTATGTTATGTTTTAGACCATCTTGGAAATGTATTACCCAAACAGCAATTATCATCATACCTGGTTATTCAGAAGTCTATTCCCCAATTCAATATCCGAGAACAATCAAAAAGAGCAAGAAAAATAATTCCTAGTAAAAAATCCTGGGCGACACTGATGGTAAACTCATCAGGATGGGGAAATCACCTGCACACAAACCCACACACTTCCTACATCCTGCTGCGTAACCAATGTTTCATTCAATGAAATTGGTACGAATTGAGAATTAATGCATTTTTATGTGCAACAAGTGCGTTATGCAGACTATTGTTCAATGACTTAAGGTCAAAATAAGCACCATCCCCTATCAAGCCTTTATCAACTGCTAGTGTTAACTCTTTAAATAATGCTGTAGGAATGAAAAGATAAGATCTCTCCTTAAAAATCCAAAACACTCCATATATAAAAGAGAACTGGGTCCACTAGGTCATTCTGCTACTTTCTATGCATTTACACAAAATAAAGGTCAGCATGATGGGTCTGAAATTATCCAACGTACCATTCTGTTATGTACCTAACAGTTTGTTGTTCCTTCCACCCCAAACATTAAAAAGGAAACATAGGAATATTTGAGATAAACTGAAATGCTCTGGAAATTATCAGTGAAGGTTCAGAATGTTCCACTCCAAACAGAACATGTTACTCTCCACTTAACTTTGACATCTGTGGCCCATACTATAATCTTTTGGGGATACTGATACAGTAACTGGATGGAAATGCCTGTAAGTTCATTGCGTTATATACTTCAGGTATTATGAGCTGTATCTGTGCAATCTGGGCTGTGCCTGACAGTGGTCATTGCTGATCAGTGTCTTACACTGGCAATTAAACAAATACACAGTTTCATCAAATAAACTGTTTTTAACCCAAATCTCTTCTTACTCAGCTGCACAACACCATATTTCTGCAACAAACACCCTCCATACATTTATCATTTTTCCTAAGTTTTCATCATTCATAAGATCACAAATCTGTGAAAAAGTACCTGCAGGAGCTGCAACATTCTGATCTCTTTCTTCTTTGGATTTTGCAATATCTATTATTCTTCTATCATACCTGATCTTGTCATCTTTTAGTGTGCCATATACCTGTTAACGGAAATCAGCAAGAGAATTATCACATAAGGAAAAAGTAACTTATCAAGTGGAAACTGCAGAAAAAAATCTAAAAATCACACCAGATAACCTTTACACAAACATGCAAAAAGTACAGTTTTGTACCTACCATAAATGTAGATGTCCGATAGGTATGCATCTGCAGTCCTAACATATGGGTTGTCCTGCCTCAGGCAGCCCTTCGGTCGGCCGGATTCCAAAGTCTGGTCTGGCCTCGGCTGATGTCGCACTTCACCCGACGTCATAGCTGCTGGTGTATAAAGGCATCAGCCGACGCCATTTTCCTCAGTGTTTCTTGCCCCAGATGCCAGGTGCCCTCTAGGAAGGCTAAATTTGGATAAATGCAGATAATTCCAAACAGTAGAGAGCAAAAAATATATACATATATATAGATACAAACAAATACACCATAATAGATTCCCCCAGCTAGCTAAAAGAGGGGTAAGTACCCTAGGAATACCACAGAGGGGAAGGAGGGTGGGTAATCCTGACTGCAGATGCATACCTATCGGACATCTACATTTATGGTAGGTACAAAACTGTACTATGTCCTTCAAGGATGCATCTGCAGTCCTAACATATGGGTAGAATACCATAGCCAAACTGGGGGAGGAGGCACTAAGATAATGATGGTGTAGTTAAGATCCCTTGCAAAGCAGCAGTTGCAAAACCTGCTCGGGATCTGGAGTATAAAGGAAGATTATAATGCTTGGCAAATGTATGCACGGAGCTCCAAGTAGCAGCTTCTAAAATGTCTTTGGTAGCCACTCCTCGTAGGAAAGCTGTAGTGGTGGCTGTAGCACTTGTGGAGTGAGGCCTGATATTTTCAGGAGTAGTCTTTCCATGAAAAGAATAGCAGAATCTAATGCAATTTCCTATCCATTTTGAGATTGTCTGTTTTGAAACTGCTTTTCCTTGCACTCCTGTTGCATATGCTACCAGAAGCTGGTCAGTTTTTCTGCTGAGCTTAGTTCTGTCCAGATAGTAGCGCAATTGCCTGTGCACATCCAAGGTGTGTAGTAGTCTTTCCCCCCTGTTCTGTGGGTTGGGGAAGAATGCAGGTAAATGAATAGCCTGGTTCAATGATACCCTGGAGACCACCTTTGGCATAAAAGTAGGATTAGTTCTCAGAGACGCTCTATCCTGATGGAAGATAAGGAAAGGCTGGACTGCCATTAATGCCTGTAACTCAGATACCCTTCTTGCTGAAGTGACTGCTAGCAGGAATGCAGTTTTCCAAGTTAAGTACTGTAAGTCTGCTGTTGCTGCTGGTTCAAAATGGGGAAGTGTTAATTTTTCCAGCACAAAGTTGAGATCCCATGCGGGTAGAGGTGGTTTCCTTGGAGGCTTTACGTTTTTGAGTCCTCTCAAGAACTGCCTGAGTAGAGGATGAGAGAAGACAGGACGATTCATGTTGTACTCTGCTGAAATTGCTGAAGCATGAATCTTAATGGAGGAGTAGGACAGGCCATTGTGGAACAGTTCTGCTAAGTATTCCAGGATGTGTGCTATGTTTACCAGAGACATTTTCTCCCTTTGCTGCACTCCAAATGAGGAATCTTTTCCATTTGGCTGAATATGTTTTCCTTGTGGAGGGTCTGCGAGCCTCCAGGATAATGTCCTTAACCCTCTGAGACAAATCTGGTTGATTTTGTTTCATGCAATATTCCAAGCAGTTAGCTGCAGTGTTTTCAAGCTTGGATGCAGGGTCTTGTAGTTGTTCTGTGTTAGAAGTAATGGGCATAGAGGTTGAGGCCATGAGCGTGCCCGAGACATGCTTCTCAGTAGCGGGTACCAATGTTGTCTTGGCCAGTCTGGAGCTATCAGGATTACCTTTGGCTGCTCCTCTCTGATCTTCAGTAGAACTTTGTACATCAAAGGAAGAGGTGGAAATGCATATGCTGTCAGGTTTTTCCAGCTGAAGGAGAGGGAGTCCACCCTCCAGGCAAGTGGGTGGTATACTCTTGAGCAGAATTTCTTCAATTGGTGATTGTGTGGGGAGGCGAACAGGTCTATCTCTGGCATTCCCCATTTCTTTGTTATGGTTTTGAAGATATCTGGATGCAGCATCCATTCGTGAGCATCCGTGGTTGTTCTGCTTAAGGTGTCTGCTAGTGAATTTTCTTTTCCTGGTACAAATCTGGCCTGCAGTTGAATGTTGAGATTCAGGGCCAAATTCCACAGGTCCATTGCCATCCGGCATAGAGGGTATGAGTGTGTACCTCCCTGTTTGTTGATGTACCACATCACTGTGGTATTGTCCGTCCTTATCAGCAGGTGGCCTTGTTGGAGGAATGGCCTGAATGCCTGGATTGCATGTTTCACTGCCAGCATCTCCTTTAGATTTATGTGTAGATTCAGCTGGGTTTTGGACCATAGGCCTTGTATACACCTGTCTTCCATGTGCGCCCCCCAGCCTAGGTCTGAGGCGTCCGTGGTGATGGTCTGGCTTGGATGTGGTTTGTGGAAAGGCAATCCTCTGTTTTTCTGACAGGCCTGAGCCCACCACAGGAATTCTTTTTTCAGGCATGGAATAATTGGAATCTGGGCTTCTAGACTGTGCTTGTGTTGAGACCATACATTCCTTAGGTACCATTGCAACTTCCTCATATGCAGCCTGGCATGTGGGATCAATATTATGCAGGATGCCATGTAACCCAGGGCTTGCAGGACTTTCCTTGCAGTAAGCTGAGTTTGTGTTGTTAATGCCATGAAATAGACTGGTAGTTGCTTTTGTTTCTCCTCTGTGAGAAAAGCCATCTGAGTTGTTGTATCCAGTTCTACACCCAAAAATGTTATCCTTTGGGATGGTACTAGCCTTGACTTTTGAATGTTGACTGTGTATCCCAAGGCTTGCAGCAGTTGTATGACATTGGCCAAATCCTTTGTTAATTTTGTCTTGTTGCCCGCTTGTATTAGGCAGTCGTCCAGGTACGGGTAAATTTGAATTCCCTGAAGCCTGCAATGAGCAATTACTGATGCCAGGCATTTCGTGAATACTCTGGGCGCAGTAGACAAGCCAAAGGGCAATGCTGAGAATTGATAATGCTCTGATCCTGCAAGAAATCTGAGGTGTCTTCTGCAATCTGGTCATATAGGGACGTGCAGGTATGCCTCCTTGAGATCTAGAGTCACCAGCCAAGACTCCTTGCCCAGCATGGGAAGAAGTTGCTGGAGGGTCAGCATTTTGAATTTTGGAACAATGAGGTATGTGTTCAGAGCGGACAAGTCGAGAATAGGTCTCCATTGTTTTTCTTTTCTTGGTACAAGGAAAAGCCTGGAGTAAAATCCTTGGCCTTGTTCCATAGGCGGTACCTTTTCTATAGCTCTCATCCTTAGTAAGTTGTTGATTTGTCTTAGAGCGTCCGTTTTTTGGCTTGGTGGTAGGTTTGGCATTCCTCTCTTTTTTGGTAGAGTGTGGAAGTGAAACCTGTAGCCTTTGTCTATTGTTTGTAAAGTCCATTTGTCTCCTGTAATGTAATGCCAGTTGTCGGAAAATAAGGCTAGTTTTCCGCCCAAGGGTGCTTCCAGTTGTTCCCTGGTAGGCGGAATCAGAGCCAAGTCATTGTGTCTGTCCTGTGGAAGTGGTTGTAGTTGTGGCTGTGGCAGCACTTCTCTGGTTGGCAGATTGCCACTGACGACCCCTGTAGGCACCCCTAGATTGACCTCTGCCTCTTGGGCGTCTATTTCTGCCTCTCTGCGCTCCGGAGGTGTCTGGAAAGGACCAATTCTTCGAAGGCCAATTTCTGCTAAACCTCGGTGGTTGGACCTGCAAAAAATCCTGGACTGTTTGGACAGATTTTGCTTTTTCTTCCACTTTCTTTAGAACCTCCTGTGCAGGGGAGCCAAACAAACTTTGTTTCTCCATAGGAGCATCTAGGAGTTTTGACTTAACATGGTCTGGTAATGATTGCTCTTTCAACCAGGCATGTCTTCGAATTACTGCTCCAGTCATAGCTGATCTAAAAGAAGCCTCCAGTGCATCATAGCCACATTTTAAAAAATGATTACTGACCTGCTGAGAGTTATGTACCAAATCCTGAAGGGACTTACGGTCTATAGGTTCAGGAGAGGACAGTTTTTTATTTAGCTGGTCTAACAGAAATTCCTGGTACTGAATCATGTGGAATTGACAGTTTAAAGCCCTGGCCGAAAGAGTAGCAGATGTATAAACCTTTTTACCCCATCTCTCTAATGCTCTAGATTCCCTATCAGAGGGAAGAGGGTTTTTGGCAGAGGCAGCTGCAACACCTTTAGGGCCCTGAGAAATGGTTTCTGGGTCTGCAACATGAGCCTTATACAAGTGGTAGTGAGTGTCCGGGACCCTGTAATATCTGTCAAGTTTGGCAGGGGCCGGAGGAAGAGAATCAGGGGCAGTACTGGCATCATTATATGCATCATCAACAACTGATAGTACAGGGGGTATGGCTAAAGGCCTATGTTGTGGTAAATGTAAAAAAGTCCTTAGCCTTTTCCTTGAATCTGAAAAATCCTGGCCCTGCCATTGGAAATGTTCCCTCATAGAGTGTAGGGTTTCCCCAAAAGAAAATTCTTCAGGAGGGGAAGCAGAAGGAATGGAGTCTTCTGCATCAGAATCCTCATAAGGTGAATATGGGCCTTCCTGATGGTCAGAAATATCCGAGTCATCCGAGGAATAGTCTGTAGAGAGAGGTTCAGGGGGTTCAGTCCTAGGCCTCTTATCTGGAGGAGGTTGAGAGGCCCTGTCTGGGTGAGGTTGGGATCCCCTGATCAAAGAAATAAGATCCTCAGCCAGGCTGAGTATCTGGGAACTAGAGGTAGGCCTGTGAGAGGGAGCATTTGTAGGCAAAGTCTTAGAAATTTTGGCTGCTTTAGCCCTGGAAAAGGCCTTGATAGACAGAGGCCGGGGGTCTAGCAGCCCCACGTGCAGGAGTAGAGATGTCTAAGGGAATAGTATCTGACAAATCCTGGGTGCCTGCTTCTGTAACAGTGATTTCTGTAGCCGATTCAGCCATGGCCTGTGTGGCCTCGGTTATCGGTGGCCTGCTTTCGGCCGAAGGGAGAACCGAAGACTCGGTTTCAGCCGAAACAGAGACACTCGCGGTTGGCCTAACCGTGGGTTTCAGCCGAAACCGCGGGCCGCGAGTGTCGGTCCTTTTCCTTGCGTTTTTTAGCTAATTGTGTAGTCGGAGTCTCCGACGGCATTTTATATGCAAAAGCGGGACCAAAAAACTCTTCGGCAAACTCCGACCGACGTCTAAGCGTCCGTCGGTTGAAGGAAGCACAGGCTAGACAAGCTGATACATCGTGGTCTGGGCCTAAGCAAGGAAGGCAGTAAGAGTGGAAATCCTTATGAGGTATTTGTTTCCCACAAGTTAAACAATTATTTACTTTGTCTGACATCGGCCGAGGCAAGAAAGAGTCCCCAACGGGGTACTTAGCTTTTTTAGAAGTCTTCGGTAGTAGAAATCTCTGGATCTGACCGACCGGCACTTGCGAACAGCTTCTGCTTCGGGCACCGCGCGGCAAGAAAGACGGAGGAAAATGGCGTCGGCTGATGCCTTTATACCCCAGCAGCTATGACGTCGGGTGAAGTGCAACATCAGCCGAGGCCAGGCCCAGTCTTTGGAATCCGGCCGACCGAAGGGCTGCCTGAGGCAGGACAACCCATATGTTAGGACTGCAGATGCATCCTTGAAGGACATCTTGTAAAAGATCACCCTAGAAAAATGGAAAATATTAACCACTTGGTTATGATAAAGTAAAAAAAAAAAAAATAATAATAATAAATCAAGAAAATACATGATGCAAACAAAATGGTAAAACTGTTTCACAAATAGTTTTGTTTCATGAATTTATTTTATTCTGTCTGATGCACAGCAGACTTGCCCAGAAAAAGTAATCTACTCCTGCAATACATCTAAAAAGGACAGCATGCCCTGTAGTATGCTGGGTCTACCTGAAAATGCCGACAGTGCACAACACCGACAACGAAGAAGACCGACAGTTGAGAATCCCGACGCTGAGAAAACTGACATGTTAAGGTAAGTGTGCGATAGGGACAGACATTAGGGTCAGGGTGTGGGTAAGGTGTGTGATAGTGACGGACATTAGGGTAGGGTGCGGGTCAGGTAAGTGTGAGATTGTGACGGACTTGAGGGTTAGTGGCAGACTAAATGAGTTAGGGTGCGGGTAAGGTAAGTGTGCGATAGTGACGGACCTTAGGGTTAGGGTTTGGGTTAAGGTTAGTGCATAGCTAGTTGTGTATGTAAGGTTTAGTGTAAGTTTGTAAGGTTTTTGGTGTACTTGTGTTGTGTGTGTGTGTTTTTCGGGAAAGGCATTTGTTTTGTTGATTGTCGGGATTTTGGTTTGTCGGGCATGTGAATTTTTGTGTTTTCGAACTTTTTTTTTTTGTCATTTTTTTCGTGTCAGTTATTTCGTTGTCGGTGTTTTGTCGTGTCAGTGTTATCATGTAGACCCAAGTATGCTACACCAACTATTTAAGACACTGCTGTAATAACCACAATGGCCCTAAATCTATGACGGGATTTCAAACACAATGGAGCCAAAGCTACTATCTTAAAATACATTAAATTACTCATTTACCACCCCACCTAAAAAGATACAAAATAAATGCATAATGATGAAGCCACAACGATTTCAGTAAATGACACACTCTCCAGCCATTTTTTTTAATTTATGACCAGTGACGTAATGGGTGTTTCTTGGCCCTTGGACAACCAATTATCAAAACTCCATCTCCATGCAGTCAAGGCCATCTGTTCCCCACTTGGAGTTAATCCTTAAGGTTCTGGCTCTGACATACTAAAATGCAAGTTAGGATGAGTTTGTTTTAAAATACATTAATTCCACTAGGCAGAGAAACTCCAAAGAGGTTAGAGGAAAAGCCATATCTAGAGGTCAAAGTATACCAGGATCCTGTAAGCACTCATTCCTCTAGAAGTCTAAGGATGGGATACGGGGGGAGGGGACTTGAAGAAGAATGAAAATGAACAACACGTTATGGCAAGTACATAACTTCTTTACCTGAAGTTGTCAATTTTCATTCTATCTTCAACTACTGGGACAGAGTCCCTAGCTACCGGTTTCCCAGGTGGACTCAAGGAAGGATATTCTTGAACACCACAGAACCAAATGATGCCCTACCTCTGGAGACCAGATCTAACTTATAATGAGCAACAAAGGTATGGGGAGTAGTTGCTGCTGCACATATATCATCCATGGACATTGTTGACTGGAAAAACTGTGGCAGTTGCCATGGATCTAGTGGAGTGTGCTTTCAAGGAATGTGGAAGAGTAATTCCAAGTTTAGTATAAACGATGGAAGTACAATTTGTCAACCACTTTGATAACGTAATCTTAGAAAATGGTTTTCCCAAAGTTGGTTCAGAAAATAAAAACAAACAACTGGTCAGCTTTTCTAAATTTCGCGGTCCTATGCAAATACAAGCGTAATGGTCTATGAACATCCAGTAGATAAAAATATACTCTCCTTTGTTGGTAAACTAAGGAAAGAACACCGGTAAGTTAATGGTTTGATTAATAATGGATTCTGACACCACATTTGGCAGAAACGAAGGATTAGTACATAAGGTCTCTATCTGTGGAAAATCAAGTATGGAGGTTTAGAGGATAATGCTTGCATCTCGGAAATTCTTCTTGCAGAAGTAATGGCAACCAAGAAAACTGCCTTCCAAGTAGGACATTTAAGGTCACATATAACTACTGTTTGCTGGTTCAAAAGGGGATTGTGAGACAAATTACAGCATCAGATTTCATTTCAATGGAGGGGTAGGATCTTTAAAAGGAGGCCTTTGGAAGAGTGTACATTTTAAGAAGGTCCTGCTCAACTTGTGAGAAGCTATAGAGAAGCCATTAAATCCAATGTGACCAGTTGCACTTTTACTAGCACCATTTAGAAATAAGTGCACTACAAAGTCCAAAATGTAATTGACAGAGGCTGAAAAAGGGTTAAGGTTGTGCTGCTGTGCCCAAATAACAAACCTTTTCCATTTACTGAAATACGTTTCTTGTCGAGGGTTTACAGGAAGATAAAATTATACGATGAACAGGTGAAGAGAGCATGGACTGTCTGGCTACTAATGGAACTGGAAAAGCTAAGCAGTCAGCTTGAGGTTTGGTATAGCTGTATGCATCATACTTGTCAGGTGAGACAGGAGGTCTGGAGTCGGATCTACATTCCATGGTGTTGAGGCCGGAGGAAGGGAAAAGTACAGTTTTGTACCTACCATAAATGTAGATGTTCGAGTGTATACACTGCTGCAGTCATTACACTTGGGTTATCCTGCCATCAGGTGGTCCCGCAGTCAGCCCGAGTTGCAAAGTCTTGGTCCGGCATCAGTTGCTGTCGCTTCTTCCCTGACATCAGTGTGCCAGGGATATACAAGATGCAGCCGACGTCATTTCCTTCAGTTTTTCTTGCCCCAGATGTCAGGTGCCCCCAAAAAGGTAGGCAATGTAAATTGCTAATAAAACATACACAAGAAAAGCAAACAAATACTTTCTGTTACCAGCAAATACTCCCCATAAGTAGGAAAGGGTAGAATACTAGGGTAAGTACCAACAAGTAAGAGGAAAAGGAGGGAGGGTAACCTGGACTGCGGCAGTGTATACACTCTAACATCTACATTTATGGTAGTTACAAAACTGTACTATGTTCATTGTGTTACACTGCTGCAGTCATTACACTTGGGTAGAATCCCAAAGCTGAGGTAGGGTGGCTGGTTCTATAAGGCATTGGGGGTGGCTATAAGGCCCTGCAGAACTGCAGTGGCAAAGCCAGCTCTGGATTTAGAGTAAAGAGGCAGATGATAATGCTTGGTGAAAGTATGTACAGAACTCCAAGTCGCTGCTTCTAAAATGTCCTTGGTAGGTACTCCTCTGAGGTAGACAGCTGAAGAGGCTGTTGCCCTGGTGGAATGAGACCTAATGCTGTTAGGTGCAGTTTTCCCATGGTGTGTATAGCAGAAACGTATGAATGCCCTATCCATTTTGAAATGGTCTGTTTTGAAATGGCTTTTCTCTGTGTTCCTGCAGCATATGCAACAAATATTTTCTCAGTTTTCCTGAAAGCTTTTGTTTTGTCCAAGTAGAATCGTAACTGCCTGTGTATGTCCAAGGAATGCAGGAGTCTCTTCCCTTTGTTCTGTGGATTTGGATAAAAAGTTGGCAAGTGCCTGTAATTCTGAAACTCTTCAAGCTGAGGTGATTGCCAGGAGCAGAGCAGTTTTCCAAGAGACATATTTTAAGCCTGCTGAGTTAGCTGGCTCAAAAGGAGGTAAAGTTAATTTTTCCAAGATGAAGTTGAGGTCCCAAGTTGGAGTTGGTGCTCTTCGGGGAGGTCTTATGTTTTTAGCCCCTCTCAGGTACTATTTTAGCAAAGGATGGGAAAAAATAGGTGGATCTGTGTTGTAGTGAGCAGAGATGGCAGAGGCATGGATCTTAATGGATGAAAAGGAGAGGCCTTTGTCCAGCGTCTCAGTCAAATATTGTAGAATCTGAGGAATGTTTGGGACAAGAGGATCAACGCTGAGAGTCTGGTTCCAGGCACAGAATCTCTTCCATTTATCTGAATAGGCTTTCCTAGTGCTAGGCCTTCTGGCCTCCATAATGACATCCATAACAGCTTTGGAGAGAGGCATTGTTTGCTTGACTAAGGAATCTGCCATGCAGCCAGGTTTAAAGTCTTGAGCTGGCCGTGAAGTATCTGATTATTTTGCTGAGTCAGAAGTTGTGACATTTGAGGCAAAATCCATGGTGGTCCTTGTGCTAAGTTCTTTAAGATTGGGTACCAGTGCTGGCGTGGCCAGTCTGCGGCAATCAGGATCATCTTTGGCCTTTCTTGTTTGGCTTTTATGAGTACCTTTGAAAGGAAAGGTATTGGTGGGAAAACGTATACTTTTAGACTTTTCCAGCTGAATAAGGGCATCCACTTTCCATGCTTGTGGGTGGTAAGTCCTTGTGCAGAATTTTTGCAGCTGGTAATTCATTGGGGATGCGAACAGATGTATGTCCGGGCTCCCCCATTTCTGTGTTATCATCCTGAACATTTGTGGATGTAATTTCCACTCGTGCGGATCCATGATGTTTCTGCTTAAGTCGTCTGCCAGTGTGTTTTTCTCTCCTGGCAGGAACTGTGCTTGCAGATGAACTTGATAGCGTTCTACAAGGTCATGGCTTGTCTGCAGAGGGGATATGAATGTGTGCCCCCTTGCTTGTTTATGTACCACATAACTGTGGTGTTGTCTGTCTTTAGTAGTAGTTGTCCTAGATGCAGAAGGTCCTTGAAAGCTATAAGAGCATTTTGTACAGCTAGCATCTCTTTTTGATTGATCTGAAGATGCCTTTGTTCTGCGGTCCACTTGCCCTGAATACATTTTCCTACCATGTGTGCTCCCCAGGCGTAATCTGAAGCATCTGTTGTCAGTGTTTGCCTGGCTGTGGGTTGAGTGAAAAGCTGTCCCTCGTTGAGGTGGCAGGCTTGAGCCCACCATCGAAACTCCTGTTGAAGGCAAGGAATAAGTGGTATTACTGTTTCCAAACTGTGACAGTGTTGAGACCAGACACTCTAGGTACAATTGTAGTTTCCTCATATGCAGTTTGGCATATGGAATTAGTAGTATGCAAGATGCCATGTAACCCAAGGCCTGCAGACTTTTTCTTGTAGGGAGTTGGGTTTTTATTGCCATTAATTGGAAATATTGAGTCAGTTGTCTTTGCTTGTCTGGCGTGAGATATGCCATCTGGGCCGTTGTATTTAAGCTGGCACCCAGGAATATTATCTCTTGTGAGGGCACTAGTTTTGATTTCTTTTCGTTTACTGCGTACCCTAGGCAAATTAGCAGTCTTTTTACAAATGCCAGATGCTTTAGAAGAATCTCTGCTCTCTGCTTGAATAAGGAATAAGTATGGGTATATTTGAATTCCTTTTTGTCTGCAAAATGCAATTACTGGTGCCAGGCATTTTGTTAAGACCCTGGGTGCAGTAGATAAGCCAAAGGGCAGTGCAGAGAAATGGTAATGCATCGAACCTGCTAAGAATCTGAGGTATCTTCTGCAATTTTGTCTGATAGGGACATGAAGGTATGCCTCCTTGAGGTCCAAAGTTACGAGCCAAGCTTTCTTTTCCCAGCATGGGAAGAAGCTGCTGTAGTGTCAACATTTTGAATTTTGGAACATCCAGGTAAGTATTTAGAGAAGAAAGATCCAGAATGGGCCTCCAGGCTTTGTCCTTTCTGGGAACCAGAAAGAGTCTTGAGTAAAATCCTTGTCCTTGTTCCTGTTTTGGTACCTTTTGAATAGCTGCCATGTCCATGAGTGCTGTAATTTGTCTTTGAGCCTCTGCCCATTGATTTGGTGGCAGATTTGGCATCCCTTTTAACCTTGGCAGAGTTTGAAAGTGGAACCTGTAACCTTGAGACACAATATTGAGAACCCATTTGTCTTTGGTGTTCATTTACCAGTTGTGACTGCAAAGTGCCAGTTTTTCCCCCAAGGGAGCTGCCAAGAGACAGATGTTTGGCAGCTGTAGTGGGAAGTCATTGGGGCTGTTTTGTATAAAGTTGAGACCTGTCTTCCCCTTCTTTCTGGGTTGAAGCACCCCATTGTCGAGGCCTGTAAGTACCTTGTGGTTGACCTCTGCCTCCTGGGCATCTGTATCTGCCCCTTTGAGGTCTGTCTGAAATTGGAAAGGACCAATTTTTTGTGGGCCAATTTCTGATAAATCGAGGAGGCTGAACCTGTAAGAAATCCTTCACCGTTTGCATAGATTTTGCTTTATCCTCCATTTTCTTGAATACCACTTCTGTCTTAACTCCAAATAAAACATCATTCTGCAAAGGTGCATCTAATAGTTTTGCTTTAACATAATCTGGTAATGTCTGCTCTTTTAGCCAAGCATGTCTTCTAATGACAGACCCTGTAACTGCTGCTCTACAGGAGGCCTCCAAGGAATCAAAACCACATTGCAAAGTATGTTTTCCCACTTGTTCAGCTGCATGAAATAAATCCTGCATTTCCTTATAATTAGGAAGATCTGAATTTGGAAGCATTTTTTGTTTCAACTGAGACATCAAATATTGCTGATATTTAAGCATGTGAAACTAGCAATTTAGTGCTCTCATTGCTAAACTTGCAGATGTGTACACTTTCTTCCCCCATCTGTCTAATTCTCTGGAATCTCTGTCAGAGGGGACTGGATTTTTTGATGTAGAGGCCTTTACCCCTTTGGGACACTGGGAAATAGTTTCAGGGTCAGCAACAGGGCTTGTATAAAGGAATTTGTGTGAGTCATTGACTCTGTAGTATCTGTCTGGCTTTACTGGAGCAGGAGGTAAAGAATCAGGATTTAAACTGGATTCAGAATAAACATCATCCACAATATCTAACACTGGCAGAATAGCAAGGGTTCTGTGTTGAGGTAATAAAGGGAAATCTCTGAGCCTTTTCTTGGATTCTGAGTAATCCTGGCCCTCCCAATGGAAATGCTCCCGCATGGTATGTAAGGTTTCCCCACAGGAGTAGTCCTCTGGTGGACAGGCTGAAGGAATAGATTCCTCAGCATCAGAATCCTCATAAGGGGGTAAAGAGTATCCTTGGTCTGAGGACGAGTCTGAGGAGATGGACACCTGGTCGGATGAGTTATAGTCTGCATCCTGTCTAGGCCTTTTATCAGGTGGAGGGTGGGACCCCCTGATCAGAGTAATTAGGTCTTCGGCCATTTTGAGCATCTGTTTCTTAGGCAAGGAGGCCTGTCCTGGTGAATGCTGAAGTTGTTTCCTTGATTTGGGTTTAACAGAAGATTTAATGGTTAACTGAGTAGGCCTGAAAACACCCTCTGAAGCTGCGGGTTGTTCGGCTACTCCAGAGCCCTCTGAAGGGTTAGTCTCGGTAGGCCGCAAGTCTGATGTATCCAAAGGTCCAGCCATCTCCACGTGGGAGACAGAGGCGGCCTGTGGTTCCAAAGAAGCAGTCATAAGGGGCTGCAAAGGCACCATGCTGAAAACTGGAAATCCGGCGACTGGCCTAAAACAGGCTTTGTCGTCAGTTTTGGGCCTCGGATGCCTGTCCTTGTGTTTTTTTGTGTAACCCAGTCATCAGTAGTTCCAACGGCATTGTGTAATTAAACTTTCCGCCAAAACAATGTCGGGCAAAATCAAACCGACGTTTAATAGTGCCCTTGTTAAACCTAGCACAAAACTGACAACCTGTGACGTCGTGGTCTGGGCCTAGGCATGGGATACAATAGGAATGGAAATCCTTATGAGGTATTTGCTTCCCACAAGAAATACAATTATTAACTTTTACTGACATTGATCTGAGGCAAGAAAAAGTTTCCCCAACGGGGTACTTAGCTTTGTAGAAGACTTCAGTTCTGGATTCGGAATGAAAATCTTAGGAGTCGGCCGACCGGCACTTGCGAACTGCTTCTGCATCGGGCACCACGCGGCAAGAAAGACTGAAGAAAACGGCGTCGGCTGCATCTTATATACCCCTGGCGCACTGATGTCAGGGAAGAAGTGACAGCAACCGACGCCGGACCAAGACTTTGGAACTCGGGCCAACTGCGGGACCGCCTGACGGCAGGATAACCCAATTGTAATGACTGCAGCAGTGTAACACGATGAACATCCAAATCTGTTGAGGTCAATACGGTGCAATGAGGATTATAATGTGCTCTTCGACCAGGCCACTTTCTGCAGAAATTTTGGAATCAATGGAATTGGTGGATAAGCATAGGGAAGACCGGGGAGCCAATCATGGAGTAGAGCATCCCTCTGTGACTTTCCCTGTGAAGGAGTTAGGGCAAAGTAGTTACTGCACTTGTTGTTTAGGGGAGAAGAAAAGAGGTCGCAGCAAGGTTGGCCCCAATGAAGGAAAATCTTGTCCGCCGCCGTTTCATTGAAGGACCATTCATAACGAAGAAGAATGCACATGCTCAGTCCGTCTGCTATCGTGCTGGATTTCCCCAGAATGTGCATTGTTAATACAAAGCAGTTGGAACAGATTGCCCACTGCCAGACTCACTGCTTCTCAACACAATGGGTAGGATTTGGTTCCCCATTGTTTGATGATGTATCATACAACTGACATGTCTGTTTGAATCACAATCATCTCATCGCTCTCATCTCCAGGACATTTATGTGCAAATTGGCCTCCTTGGGGGACCAAGTGCCTTGGTCTGTTTTTCCCAGATAATACCCTCCACACCCTATCTGGGAAGCATCCTTAGTCACTATGGCCTTGGGCCATTGGGGAATGAAGGGGCAGCCTTGAAATATTTGGTCAGATTGAATCCACCAACTCTGATCTCTTTTGCACATCTGGGTAATTTCTGTCTGGTATGACACTAATTGATAAAGGATTGACCATTTAGCAGGTAGCATCCACTGTAGGATCCTCATGTAAAACCTGACTAGTGCAACTAAAGTTTTTGCTGCAGCCATCAAGCCTAGAGTCCGAAGAGCCAGACAGGCTGAAATTGAGGTATTCAGTATAATCTTCCTGAATTGTGACCTTACTGTTGGAACTCTGTGAGGTGGAAAAGAAGCGATGGCAGATTTTGTACCGAGAAGTGCTCCTATAAAACACCAATGTTTGAGTCGGCTATAGTTGTGATTTGTTGTAGTTTATTGTTATCCTCAGAAGAGTGCAAGTCTGGCGAACCTGATCTCTTGCGTACATGTCCTGATGCCTGGTTGGAGAGGAAATGAGACAGTCATCCAGGTAGGGAAACACCCAGAATCCCTGCAGTCTAAGGTGAGCTGCTACTATTGCCATGCATTTAGTGAACATCCTGGGGGGGCTGTGGTGAGTCCAAAGGGCAGTACTCTGAACTGGTAATCACTAGCTCCCAGACGGAAGCACAGGTACTTTCTGGATTGTCTGTTCATTTTTATATGATAATAGGTGTCCTGAAAATCTACAGAACACATCCAGTCATCCTTGCCCAGAAAAGGGAGAATGGACTGAACTGTGATCATCCAGAACTTGGTTCGCCGAACCAATTTGTTTAACTTGGTGAGATCCAAAACTGATCTTCAGTCCCCTGTTTTCTTTGGCACTAAAAAGACCCATGAGTAGGTTCCTGATCCTATTTGGTCTGGTGGGACTTCTTGGATGACTCTTTTTCTAGCAGCTTTCGAACTTGAATTGCTGCTTGATCCCTCTAACTGGGTGCAACATCGACAATTTTTTTCAGAACTGGAGGTGGAAGGGAAAAGGGTGTTATGTAGTCTCTGGAAATAATCCTCTGCACCGAAGTATCTTTTGTTAAGTATAGCCAGGCTCTCTAGTGCAGGGATAAAATGCCCCCTGACCATCTCCAGAGGCAGACACAGTCAGGTCTCCTTTGAGGAACACTAATTGGGTTTGTCAAAGAAAGATCTGCATGAACACTAGTTTTGCGGGCCACTTCTGCTACGTGGGTGTCATTGTCCATTAGAATTCCATCCTCTGCCTCTGGCGGAACCTCCTCCTCGTATGTCTTGGAAAGGACCTTGAGACTTTTTGAATCACATCTTCCAGCTGCTGTGCTGATTCCTAGAGTAGGAGCTCTCAGGAGCCGTAAAATGTACACCCAAGGCAGACAAGGTCTTTCCATCCTTCTCAAATCTGGACAGTGTTTCCTTTACTTTAGGGCCAAACAGTGTAGTTACATCAAAAGAAGCACTGATGAAAGTTGGGCTTAAATGTCTCTGCAAAATCACACAAGTACATCCAGGGATGTCTCCTTATGGAAATGCCTGAACCCGCTGCTCTTTAGGTTCCTTCTGCTATACTGGAAACTAACCTCATAGAAGAACTGGATATAGACTGTACAGTAGCCAAAAGAGAAGTTACAGAATCTTGAACCTCTTCAGAAATGGCTTGAGACAGTATTCGACAATTCCTTAATCAAATCACTCTAAAATCTAATAAAGTATGTCAAATAGTTCAGTGACCTTACAGCAAAGGTCCCTGAAGCAAAGACATGTTTCTCTAATCTGTCTGTCTCCAGAGACTCCCTGTTTGGGCGGGGGGGGGGGATGAAACTCTTGTCAGAGTTCCTTCGTTGTGGCTGCTGCTACAACCATGGCATCAACTGGAACTCTTTTCCCCCAGAACTGTCTGTCTGCAGGTGATGCCATTATCCTGTCTGGTCTCCAAGGTATGGGATCTATGGAGTCACATTCCTTCCACACCTGCTGATAGACCATATCAATGAGGTCACTGGAGGGGCGGAGTCACCCAGGAGGTAGACAGTCTAGTGCCAAAGCCTTGGACGTAGGGTTGGAGGGGGTCCAGCCATGTAAGAATTTCTAGGATGTCTCCAAATGAGACGCCTTCAGGAGGTGACTGGGGACCCATCATCTTCATCAAAATCTGTGTTTTCAATTATATACTCCTGTGGGTAGTCTAAGTGCTTCCTCTTACATGTCCTCTTCCAGAGCACCTCCTCAGTGGGATGCTCTGGGGAGGTAGAGCAAAAGGAAATCAAAATTCCCCAAGAGGGAACCTGGGTTTTTGGTAATAGATGCCCCTGTGGAGAAAGGTGTTGAGGCTCTTGACGTTGTGACATCATGCTAGAATGTCTAGGATCTGAGGGGGAAGGCTCCATAAGATCTGCCAAGCAGAGAAATTTCTCTTCACAGCCTCGAAGGCAGAACTCAAAGGAGCAGAATAAAGGTTCAGATCTGAGAAGACGAGCTCCTGAATCGTTGCCCCTCTCTGCTCAGACAGCATTGCCCACAAGGTGGAAGCTGGAGCCGAACAATCCAATGCCAAGACTCCAAAGAGCAGAGATGGCTCTGAAAATTTTAGAGTCGAGTGCTGCACCCCAGAACCAAAAGGCAGACTTAGTCTCCGAGAGCTCTCTGGATCTCAGTGGAATGGAAGTTTCGGAGAAGATCTTAGATCAGAGGACACTGAAATCCTTGCCTCTAAGACTGATGGACCTGGACAGCTAGAATCCTGGGACTCCAAAGTAACAGAAGGTGTCAGAGAAGGAATTTGCAAGGGAAGTGTTGTGGAAGGACAGACAACCTGACCTAGAGGTGTAGGTGTCAAAGGAAAACCAATCTGTCCTGTGATGAGAGGATCTTCCTCACCACTCTCTCCACATTTTCTTCTGTGAGACTTCTGGAGGAAAGAGTGGAGTGTTCAGATGGAGATGTTAGTCTTTGTAAAAAGGGTGATGGGAGTCTATCAGGAACAGGATCCAAGCACAGAGAGTATCTGGTACATGGAAGTAAAGGCATCTCCATAACTTCTGTCAGTGTTGGATCTGATAAGGTAGATTCCAACAGAATTACTTTCTTCTGATCAGGCTTTGCCAGAGTTGGATCCGGTAGTCTTGAGATGGTCTGCTTAGGTTTTGTAGAATGTTTTGTAAAATCTGTAAAAGCATTATGCTCCTGTTCTCTCAATTTTTTTCAGATCCGGAGTCAAGTCCAGGTACTTGTTCTTACACTCCATAGGACTGCGAGGATTGAAGCCATGGCATATTGAGCAATTCTTTTGTAAATGAAGAGGGCCAACACAATAAACACAAAGTGTGGGAATCAGAAACTGGCAACTTATGCCCACACTTACTACATTTCTTAAAACTTACAGGTTTGTCAGCCATAATGAACAATAACGGCAACACCAACAAAGATGTCAACAGAAAAATAAGTATGACAAAGATTTTTTTTTTTTTTAACTAGCAAGATGAGAGGGTAAGGGAATACCAACAATGATAAAGAAAGAACTATGACATAATCATAAGGGAGAAGAGATATTAACGATAGTATCTAAGAAGTACCGTATGAAAACAAATTAGAAAAATAGCAATATAAAAGGAAGGATTGAAATTAAGAAAATATTAATTAGCAATTTAGAAGAAAAAAAAGGAGAAATACAAAAAAGCTTTACTTATCTAAGTTGTAAAGCTCAAGAGAGATGGTAGACCACGTCTGTTAGCTAGAAGTGGCAAACAAGATCTCAGGTATTTGGGGGAGATGCATTCTGGGTAAGAGAGATGATCACAAGATTTGGTTACCATGAGCTTTAGCAAAGACAAGTCGGATCAGACAGCTCAGATCTGAACCCAATAGCTGAGGAAGAATGCAAACTGACATCAGATCAAACGATATCACTTGTAGCTTCCGTTGCTAATGCGAGTCTTACCTATCAAAACTACAAGAACTATTTGATGGGAAAGAGAGTAAATGAGAATGTACCTTTTGGGAGTGTAATGAGCTGGCAGATTTTAAAACCTCTCTACATAACACTCGGTCAAAAATACTGAAGAAGCAAATGGTTGTAACTAAGGAAGTGCATATTTTTAGCTGGGTCACAGGATCTGAGTACCTGGACATAGAAAGGCTTTACTAAGTTTAAAGCTTCTGTCAGCGAAACAACAAATACTAGAACATGGAAATAAAAATCTTATCCAACTAAACTAAAGCAATGAATACTGTTAAAAATACAAATTATATGAAAGTGGGATTTTAGAAAATGGAAAGAGAAAATTGCATTAAAATAAATGGAATTTATGGGAAAAATACATGCAAAATAATGTTCAAGAGAAGGAGTGAATTTTAAGGAAAGGTAGGAAATGAGCAAATTATATAATGTTGGTGTGAAATTTGTTATAAAGAAAAACATACATGTAATGTATAAAGGATGAAAACAACATTAATATGGTTTGTTTTCTACTAATACATGTGTCTATGTTTTACGTGATAACTTCATTAATGTATTTAAAAAGACTATAAAAAACGTTTTCCACAGTTAGTATTTCAATGGACTGTTGTAACACCAAGACAACACAAACATGTTGGCTGACTTCTAAGATGGCTGCACACTGAGTAACAGCTTAATTCTAGCTCTCCCAGTGTGAAAACAGAAACTTAACAGAGAAGGCCAGTAGACGTTTATGTTTATGTTTAAATTTCAGTAAATGGCTAGTAAGTGTACTGCCTGGATGCCAGGAAAAATAGAAATACAGAGATCTTGGAAAAAAATTAGCTATAAAAAGTAAGGAAGAAACACGGACTGGGAAAACTTTGGTGGCTGTTCAGCAAAAAGCAGTGCAACCTCCAGACATATGTCCAGTAACCTACAGGAAGATAAATGACAAATACACAAAGGCCTGGTTAAAATAAACAAAACACTGATGGAGTACATCAACACAAACAAAAGTCTGGAAAAAAATGGAAGAAGCTTTAAACCGATATTCAGAGGAGTTGATAAAGTTGCAGAAATCAGAGGTTGAAAGGGATAAAGGCTAGCTGAATATGAGACTGCTCAGGAAAAGAAGTATTAAAAAATAACGGAATTAAAGGACAGAACACATAGTGAAAACCTAAGAGTTGCTATACCAGAGAATCTGGAAGGTACGGGCTACATTAAGTTTATGAAAGGACAAATAAGCAACTGGACTGGTATTCCACAGTGGGAGTTGTTAGTTGAAAGGGCACACTGTGTATATGCTCCAAACTTGGGTATGAGAAAACAACCTAGACCTTTAATAATAAAGATGCAATCCTACCAGCAGAAGGAATGGATTCTGACAAAGCAGTGCAGAAGGACAACAAATTAAACGTGGGAAACAGCAGAGTGTTTGTGCAGAATGACTACTCATTGTACACCAAGCAGAAAAAGAGCAAATTAATTCCACTATTCAGGGAATGTTGAGACATGGGTGTGAGATTCAAACTGCTGTACCCAGCTGTCCAAGGTATTCTTCCCTAGAGGAACAAAATCATTTTTTGATCAAGTACATGCTAAGGAGGAAATACAAAAGTTTGTCCAACAAAAAGTGAGCTGTGAAACAGAATATTCTACTTCTTCTTGTTCTTCTGGTAATAAAAACCACAGAGACTGTACCTGTGAAACCTTTTCCACTCTTTCAATGACTTAATGTGGGATTACAATGCAATAATTATATTTGTGAAATATAACAAAACAAAAACATCTGTAAACACTGGACATTTTCAGAATATGTTGGACTTCTGGGGGACTCTAAGGTATCCGTCTTACTTAATGTCATTCATGTTCAGAAAAATGCTTTGTGGAGAAAATGAGAGGGGAGAAACTTAACTGTAAGTAAAGAAAACATGCATTTCTTAATAGTACTATTTTTGTGGTGTATGGTTTTCTTTGCATGCTGTTAAGTAAAGTTTTATCAGCTACTTTAAGTGTAATAGGGACTGTAAACAAGTGCTGCTGTTCTTTTTCATTTCCTTTCTTCCTTCTGTCTCTTCTTATTCAGTTTTAAGAAACATAGGCACTGCAATGTAAAAAAAATAAAAGCCTGGTTAAAAGAGCATGACAAAAGAAAAATTAATGTGATTTTTCTCATTCTTGCATGGGGGATTGAATGGATTAAGGACCTTAGATCGATTTAGTAACAAGTTTTAAGAGAAATCAAGTAAATGAAAATGAATATTGAATATTGAATATCATGAGGCATTTTTCTAGCAAATGAATGTATGCTTAGCAGCACTTCTGTATCTGGCCCTCATGTCTCCATGGAAACAATCTGATAAAGAGAAATTGGTTACAGTCTGACAGAGATCGATTGGCTGGAGGAAAATAAAAGAGAAACTGGCTAGGAGATGATGTTCTCTGAAAACATTCAGGGGTTTTCCCAGCTGGGAGAGCTATAAAGATAAGACAAAGCCATGTAACACTTAATAGAAACACAGGCTGCACCATGTGTCTTAGCATGGATAACCTTTCTTTTAGGTTAACTGAAGTCAATGAGTCTGGCTGCCAGTTTGGGACATTTGCTCCTATTAGGAGGGTAAAACTTAAATATTTGAAGATGTACATAGCTTTCTGTATAGTATTAAATTAATAGGTTTTAGGGGTGTATTGGGGGTTTGTTTTTTTTTTCTTTGAGGGCTTTCAATAAATGAAAAAGTTTTATATATGATGTGACATGAGCTCAAATGGATATGATAAGAAACAACTATATAAAAGTTCAATCTGCCTAACAAACAGTCCGTGCATGTAACACAAAAGCTGAAAATAGACGTTTAACAAAAACAGTGTTGTACATAAAAGGTGGGAATGATAACATTTCAGTACAATGATGCTTTATGTAATGTCTTTAAATGTCAATGGTCTCACACCTAAATGCAAAACAGAAAGAAGAGTGAACTATATTAAAAATGTAGCATGCAAATAGCTATGTTACAAGAGACACACTTGGAAAAAAATTGAACATGTGAATTTGATCAAGAAAGGTTTTCAGGATGGCTATTCAGTGGAATAGCTGGGACAAAGGAAAAGAGGAGTACTTGTATTAATTGCAGGAGGAGCTCCAATAGTGATAGAACATGATAAAAAAGATAATAATGGCAGATTTGTAATGTTAAGGGTATACTGGCAAGGGAGGATGTTTACACTGGCATGTATTTATATTACACCAAAAACTGCTCCAAAAGACCTTATGAAAACTCTGGGAGAAATAATCAGTTTTCAGCAAGGAATATTACGTAAGTGGGGACTGGAGTTTGATATGCAGCAGTAAAGATGTGTCTGAGGGGCCCAGAAGAGAACATAAAACAAAGGAGGGTAGATTTTTGAAGAAATGTATGAAAATATTTGGCATGGAAGATGTGAATTCTGTAACATGAATTCTGAGTGAACTTGCACATTACTTCCCAAGACATAAAAACTGGACTAGGCTAGACAGAATTTACATTTCACAACAACAAGTGCATTTAATTGAAGGTCTTGATGCATACCCAATAACTATTTCAGATCATGCACCAATAATAACCAAAAAAAGAAAACACGGGGTAATGAAATAAAAATGAGACACTGGCACTTCCCACCTATCTGTTGAAAAAGAGGAATTTAAGGAATGTGCAGTGGAGATTATTTAGAAGCTATTCGAGAGGATACAAATCACTTCTGAAAATACAGCCAGGGAGTGAGATAAAATTAAGGTAGAGTTTAAAAACAGGGTGGAAATAACAGAAAGGAAGCTATGATTAAGAAGTAACAAGGATCATTTAGAGGGACTGACATTTTAAAGTATTGCAGAATAGGGGTATCTCACAGAACAAGAAGTGGATCAAATGCAGAATGCCAAGTCAAAAATAAGGTATTACCTTCATAATATACAAAAATTTAGAAAGACTGCTGTTAAGCAACTGTTTTTTGATAATAACACTAGAGCACAAAAACAATTAGCGTAACGACTCGGCAACAGAAAGTAGAAACGGCTGTTGCCAGGCTTAGAGAGCCTATAACAGAAAGGTAACGAGATCCTGTAGTGGTATTAGAAATAGTTCAGAAATTCTGTGAAAGTGTGTATAAAGCAGAGAGATATGGAAATCAAGAAAAGATACAAATGTAAATGTTTATGGAAGAATTCAATATTCCAAGGTTAGAGGTAGATGAGGCTCAATAAATGTTTATGGAAGAATTAAATATGCCAAGGATAGAGGTAGATATCGCTCAATTATTAACGGTTAGGATAGAAAAAGATGAGATAAAATTGTGATGTATAACCAATCTAAAGGAAAGTCCCCAGGAATAGATGGTATTCCTGAGGAAGTTTGGAAGCTAAAAGGGGAAAAAACTGATAAAGATCTGGATGGTTTTGTTTAACAGTATTTTAAAAGGAGAAGTACCATCATCTTTGAAGAAAGCCGTGGTAGCTGTAATCCTTAAAGAGGGTAGAGATCCATCAGATCCAGCTTCCTACACACCCCATTTCAATAGTAAACCAAACCATGGATTATAAAGTGTCTGTGTCTATAATGGCTAAAAAAAATGGGAAAAGTAATGCCAAAATTGACAGATATGAATCAATGTGGTTTTGTGGAGGGAAGGCAAACATTTGACAACATTAACAGAACACAGATGATCCAGAGGGAAGCAGAATGTAAGGAAATACTATTCTTGTTGGTGGGTCTGGATGCAAAGAAAGCATTTGATATAATAAGTTGGGACGTCATGTGCAGATCAATGGCAGCATTTGCATTTCATAAAAAAATATAGAAGGTTGATTAGGAGGATATAAGAAGGATCAGAGGTGAAAATTAAAAGTGGATGGGGCCCTCTCTGATCATTTCTGCTTGAACAGAGGAACCAGGAAGGGGTGTCCTCTTTCCCCACTGCTATTTGCATTATATTTAGAACAACTGGCAAAGAAAGTAAGGGACTCAGAAATTCAAGGCTATAACTGGTACTGTAGTCAAGAAAAGCTGGCTCTGTTTGCAGGTGACAATATTTTATACCAGACATCAGAAAGTCACATTACAGTGTTGTGGAACATTCTGAGACAGTTTCAAGACTTTTAGGGATATAAATATTAATGAAACTAAGGCAATAGCAGTAAATTATGTACCCACATATGAATTGGTTCAGCAATATCCATATTTATATGGACATGATGAAATGATGTATTTAAGAGTATGGATTAAAATGATTCTAATGTGGCAGCTAAGGATATGTGGGAAGAGACTAAACAAAAGATAATACAAAAACGAAGACAATGGAAGCTTTGTTATATGGCTATGAATAGTAAGATACAAGAAGTTAAAATATGTTTAGTCGCATTAGTTTTACACACAAGTCAGGCATATTTTTATCAACCAGAAGATATGTTGTAGATAGCAATTAATAAAGAGCTGAAGAATTTTATCTGGGAGGGGAAGATGGCAAGAGTCAAGCAGGATAAGCATATTCTTCCAAAATAACAGGGCAGATTGGGATTACCCGATTTGAAGGGGTATTTCAGAGCTACATAGTTAAGGCCCCCTAGACATAGCACAAGCAGAAAACTATAATTCAAAGTGGAAAGGGTTGATGATAAAATGGGGGAAAGCTCAAGAAACAAGGAGAGACTGGGGTTTTGGATGCAGGTCTTTAAGAAGAATAACAATAATCATCCAGAATATTACATCTATAAAGTAGCAGAAAGTATCCTAAAAACAAAGTCAACATGGGAACATAGAAAAGAGATTCTGCCAACAGGTATGACTGCAATTAGGGATATAAACAATAGGCAAGAGGGGCTGGAATTTATTGGAGAAAACTGGCAAAGGAACCAAGGTTTTGTGAGCAAATAACCAGAGAGGGAAAGATGATAGCATGGGAAGATGCCAGGAATTTGACTGGAGGTTAGAGAATGCCTTCCCTATCAGGATTGATATCAGAGTGTAGGCAAAGAGAAATAAGGTGGGGGGTCCTAAATGAAAGACCAGCACTAGTAGAGTTTTTAGTCAACTTTAGAAAAGAAGTGCCCATTAAAATACAAATAATTTGTAGAGCATATAAATATTGCATAACTTTAAGAACCAGAGAAAGTTAGGAAAGTACTGGGAAGAAAGAATGGATAAGCAATTCACAAAGAAACAATGGAAGGATTATATATATATATATATATATATATATATATATATATATATATATATATATATATTCTAGAAGATTTAGGATTTTGGTTACATAGATATTTTTATACCGCAAGTCAACTCTGGAGAAATTTTCCTCAGGTACACAGCAAATGTTGGAGGTGTGACACGAAGAAAGAGGTTACTGGGAACATATTTTCTGGGAGTGTGGTTACTTGGCAGACTTTAAGGATTCTCTGACGGATGCGCTGTCAGAGATGCTGGTTGGGCAGATTGGTCTGATGAGGGAGATGAGTTTTCTGAGTTATACAGAATCGGACTTGCCTAGACATGGTAAGGCCTTGCTGTATCTAATTATGGTGGCTTCCAAAAAAGCAATTACTAGAAAATGGAAATCAAAATCTATACAATTATAGTTGAAGTAGTGAATATAGTAACAAAGATAAAACAATTGGAACTGAGATCTCTAGAAAAGGGTAGGAGCAAACTACAAAGGAAACAATGGGAACTGTATGAATACATACAGGGGAGGATTGAGGTTTAAAAGAAGGCAGGACTTAAATGAGCTATGTAATGTTTGACTGAAAATGATTAGGTAGATTATAAGTGATGTATAATGTTTGCAACTGGGAGTAAAACATTTGCAATTAGGACTGTGTCAGTGTGGTTTGTTTTCATTTATATACATGTATGATTACCTGTGTTGTAAGTGATGGTTTAATAAATGTGGTTTTGTTTAAAAAAAAAGTCAGGAACTGAATAATTTATGTAATGTTGCTTATGTTATATTATATATAGCAAAATATGTGAAGTATAATGTTTGTAAACATGAACTTGTTAATATAGTTTGATTACTTTTATATAAATGTAAATATAAATGTAAACCTGCCTATGTTACAAGTGATAATTCAATAAAGGTGTTAAAAACATGTTAGGTATAAAGTAGGAATGAACAGCTTCTCTGCTCCTCCACAAATTACAGATGGGTAAGGCTGACACTAACAGGTGTGTGATGCAGGAAATTTGCAATAACTGGGTGTGGTATTTTCTCTTTTCTCCAGTCACATGACTGTGGATAGGTGTAGGATGGACAGACTCTCACATGGATAGTGCAAAGTGGCTTGCTCCCTGCAAACAACACATATTTCCTGGTTGAAGGTCTAAGGTCATTCCTGCCCTGCTGAAATTTCATGGACGTGTAGCTTGAGATACAGATGAAGGAGAAAATACAATTCAAGGCGACGTCCAATCTGTAACCGGCCTAAGATATGCTTTTAAGAATGCGCCATTGTACTTACATATGCTGCAGCTCCTAAAGCTGAAATTCCCACTACAACAATCATCATACTATTTTCTAATTTGCCTTTAGCTGCACCAGAACTGGACACAGATCTGCTTGTCTGCTGTCTCAGGAGCAAACTCCATCGCTGTAAAGGGATGCCTGAAAAAAAGTCAAAATTAAATCAGCAATTAAAACATTCAAAGCAGGCTACATGTCACTTTTTTACAGCACTGCAAATTTTTAAACTGAAGCTAACTGTAGAGTTGTTAATGTGTTCCATGGTTGGTAAATACGGCATAATCACTGTGCAAAACTAGCTGATAGGCTGACAAACTATCAAAATTGGCAAAAACATTAAGGCTTAAGCAAGCATTTCTCATTAAAATGTACTTATTTAATTTTTTTCTTTTGTTCAAAAGTCTGACTGAAAAGATTTTTGAAGACATCCATTTATGGAATTACATTTTCAGTGCATGACTTTTATGTCCCCCCCACAGCCACTTGTGTACGGGCAGTGTCCCCCATACATC
Organism: Protopterus annectens; assembly: GCF_019279795.1. NCBI lineage: Eukaryota > Metazoa > Chordata > Ceratodontiformes > Protopteridae > Protopterus > Protopterus annectens. The sequence goes on from NC_056749.1 coordinate 254,743,961, forward strand.
CCCCCTAACTATATATACTAACTCCAGGATTGCACTACAGTAGGGAAAAGGGCATATACCACACCTATTCTGGTTTTATATTGTCCACTTTACAATTCAGTATGTTGAAATTTAGCATTGTAAGATTTCAATATTATGTATGGGTTTCAGTCAAGTGATTTTTCAGTATTTTGAAATTTCAGTCTTATGGTCTCAGTCAAATGAGTTTCAGTCATATGAAGTTTCTATCATCTGATAGGGATCCATATATACATATATGGGTCTACTTAACATTACCTAAAACCCATTTGACTCATTTCACTGAGACCAAATCACCTAATTTTCAAAATATTGAAAATTAATTTAACTGAATCTCATTTCACCAAAAGCTTACAATGCTAAATGTCAAAAGACTAAACATTAAACCATAAACAAACATACTCACAACACTAATAGCTACCTCTTTCCTGAACTTAAAACTATTTACTTACCCTCTTAACAGAAACTGGACAATATAAAACCAAACTAAGTGAGGGGCGTATGCCCCCACACCCCCAAATGTGGGGAGCTGTGCCCCCCACACACCCCTAACTATATATACCAACTCCAGGATTGCACTACAGCGGGGAAAAGGACATATACCTTTTACTTGCCTTACAGTACTCTACACGGTGCCACTACTGCTGGGAACGCACAAAACATCCGCCATATTATTTTAGATACTTCCCATAAAATGTAAAAAGACATACCCACATTTAAAAACACTACAATACTACTTTCTACATGACTATCTGTATTCTGACAGTCAGCACTACAAGTTACAGAAATTCTTTTTATCACAAACATGTCACAGGTAAATGGAAACTCACATCATGTCTATGGCTTACAATTCAGTGAAATGAGATCCAGTCAAACGAGTTTTCAGTATTTGGTCTCGGTGAAATAAAAGTTAGTCAAATTGGTTTTAGGCGATAATGAAGTAGACCCATGTATATATATATATATATATATATATATATATATATATATATATATATATATATATATATATATATATATATATATATATATATATATATATATATATATATAAATAGATACACACACACACACATATATATATATATATATATATATATATATATATAAATAGATACACACACACATATATATATATATATATATATATATATATATATATATATGTATACACACACACACACATATATATATATATATATATATATATATATATAGATACACACACACATATATATATATATATATATATATATATATATATACACACACACACACATATATATATATATATATATATATACACACACACACACACACACACACACACACATATATACGTATCTAAGCGGTAGCAGTTAATACTATTACTGGTAACAAACCAGTCTCTTGAAACAGCTTCGTCAGAAAGTATTAAGAAGTTTATTTATTTTGAACAGCAAACCCTAAATTCCTTACAACAGACAAGGTAACCAAAAAAAAAATAAAGTCTAGCTCTTTACTTTCTCAAGCTGTTGTACAGTTCACCCTTACAAAAATTCTTCACTGAGGATTTAAAAATAAGTCATTACTTACACTCCCTAAATAAGCTTTAACATACATGTGTATGAATAAATTCCACTTAAACAGTTCTTCCTTTCAAGCTTCTGGGATATCTTCCAGACCAATTTCTGCCTATCCTGAATTGCACAAATCCTCCTTGACCCCCGGACGCAGAAAAATAAAAGTTATGTACTTACTGTAACACTAGATGTGTGTGGTCTTCTTCCACCCATCTCAACAAATGGGTGTATTGGACACAAATGGATCAGAGTTCGGCACCTGTAACAAGACTTCTTTGCTCTAAGGCTCATGGCCCTTCCCTTCCTATAATGCATTCCCTTCCTATCAGCCTTCAGATCAAGTTTGCCCCATCAACAACATACTGCCAGAAAACTAAGCACGCCTCTATAAAACGGGGAAAGAACAGTATATAGCTGAGGATAGGCAAAGACCAACGGGAGCCACAGAAAAGTGACAATTTCATAGGGGGGAAGACTGAAGTGAATGTTGATGTGGACAAACAACAAGGATCTAGAATTTATGGAAAAGTAGGTTCTAACATTATAGTGAGTTCATAATTTTCATATCAAATGTCTTTTTCCGTCTGCCTCAACAAATGAAACACTTTACAGCTACAGGAGCCCTGGGTAGTACTATATGTCACACTGCCAGCCCAGCTATCTGGAATTGTGTAAATAATCCTGTCATTTGGAAGTACTGATATGATTTATACAAAACTGTATGTTATGTACCGAGCTTCAAGAATGTAACCACAGCATACCCTGCTGGAACATAGAAGATTAACTTGCAAAACTTAAGAATAGTTGAGGAAGTTACTTTACAGCTGAGTCATAAACAAAATATGTTATCTCGCAGTTTAATATCAGACACAATGTCTACAGCTAGACGTTTTTCTATTGTCTTGAAAGAAAAGTTATTACTAGGTTTAAAATGTAAAGTGTTTTATTGTTTTACGACTTCCAAGCTCTGGCAAACATTGGAGAGAGATGTATCTTTAACAGAGATGTTAAATTCTATTAGTTTCTGTTTTAGCCTGGGAACTGAAGTTAGGTGACAAAAAGTGATGTCATCCAGGCTAACCCAGCAGTAAAATGTGATAATGATTTAAGACCTCTCTGAGAGAGAGAGAGAGAGACTGTGCATTTTATATTTTGTCAAGCACCTAGCAAGAACATCTACTCATCAGCACCTTCTGCACTTCTAAGTAAAAAAACAGCGCACACAAAACTGGAAAGCAGCTGATACAGGTAAAAAAGTTAAATTATGTCACCAAGTACATTTCAAGCAGAAATACTTATTCCACACAAAAATCCAGGTTATATGCACAAGCTTTCGTCCCTTCTGCACTTCTGCCTGCTTGTTGCTCTGTAAGTAAGATTTAAGGCATAGTATTGATTTTAGATACAGTTAGGAATATAGTAAATATTAGTTTAGATGTTTTCTGTATTTAATTGAGACTGTTCTTCAATGTTGTTTTAAAATATTTCCTGTAATTTTGAACTCAGAAGTAACTGTGTATGTTTTCCGAGTGTCTTTTTCTTTTATTTACTGTTAAATGTATTTAAACTTGTCTTTGTGGCTGCTATTTGTGAGGCATATTTAAGCTCTTAAGTACTGGGATATGTATTTGGTGACATTGTACAGGCCACTCCTAAATAGCCTGGCATGTGGTCAAAACTACCATTTGGATTATTAGTAACATTACACAGTAGGATTGGACACCCTTTGTTAAGGGCCTAGAATAACTGATAAGAGTGGTTGGTGACAGGGATAACTACCTTATAGTCTGGGCAGCCCAGGTGTGTGTGTGTGTGTGTGTGTGTGTGTGTGTGTGTGTGTGTGTGTGTGTGTGTGTCAGCTACTTGGGCAGGGACACTAAGCACTGATTGGACAGAGATGGTGCTGGAGGTTTTGGCTTGACCACTCAGCTGGGATCTCAACAACTGTGTGTGTGGCTGTTGCCAGTGGTGAGGATTGAGGCTCCTTGATTACTAGGCCAGTCTAGGGGCATCACACTCTACAAGGATCTCCTGGAGAATGGTGTAACAGAAGGCAACTGCCGATTTAGACTAAGTCAAGTTTATACAGAGAAATGAAGGTGCGGACTGTAAACCAAGTTGCAGCTACACAAATATCAATAGGAACCCTATTAAAGAAAGCCACAGAAGTGGTCATCAACAAATAATTAAAGGCTGGAAAATGGAAGAAGCTTTACATAGATATTCAGATGAGCTGATAAAACTGTAAAAATAAGAGTTTGAAATGAAGAAAAGGCTGGATACATTATGACACTGATCAAGATGAGAGGTTTCAAAAAAAGGTAGAGTTAGAGGACAGAGCACGTAGAAGAAACCTGAGATTTTCTGCTGTACCAGAGAAACTGTAAGGAACCGACTGTATTCATTTTATGAAAGCACAAACAACTGGACTGGTATTCCACAGCAGGAATTGCTAATTTAAGGGACACACCATGTGTATGCTCCAATACTGACCAAGAGAAAACAGCCAAGGCCTCTAAAAGTGGAGATGCAATCCTACCAGAAGGGAGAGTTGATTCAGGCAAAAGTGTAGCAGAAGGACAAAATACTACAAGTTGGAAACCATTAATTGTTTGTGGAAAAGGACTGCTCACTGCACAACAGGCAGAAGAGGAGTAAATGTATTCCAGCAATCAGGAAATGTTGAGAGGCAGGTGTAAGATTCAATCTGCTGTATCCAGCTATCCTCAGAATATATGTTTTCCTGGAAGGTAATTTTTGGTGCAGAACATGCTAAGAAGGAAATGAAAAAGTTTGTCCAACAAAAAGTGTTCTGTTTTCTGTTTGAGGAGGACTCTGCTTCTTATTCTTGAAACCTTTTAAAATGTTTCAAAGGAAAATGCTTGAGAGAAAGAGAAAAGCAAAGGAGTTGACTAGAAGAACCAGGAATACTTTGGAAATGAACCTGAGACTGGATTTGGGAGACAGAGCTCATCAAGATGAAAACCAGTAACTTAGAAATTAATGAATAAATGTCATATTACAAAGTATCAGTCACATTTGTGAAGTATAATGGAAAAAGAAAACCTAGAAATATTGGACTTTTTTAAACTTGTAGGGCACTCCAAAGCATATGTCCTACTTCAAGTCATTAATGTTTGGAAGAACACTAAAGGAAAGGGGAGCAAAAAGGACAGAGGTAAAGTAAAACAATTTTTGCTCAAGAGTATTTTATGAAATATGACATATACTGCATGTTATAGCATTTTCAGTTATTTTTCTGTGTTATAGGGATATGAAAGTAAGCAAGTGCCTCTTTTTTCCCTTCTCCCTTTCTTCTTGCTTAGTTTGAAGAAATGTAGATTCTGTGATGTAAAAAGAGATGAAAGCCTGGACAAATGGGCATTTCAGATAACAGACTAAGGTAGGTTGCAAAAGTATACAGAGTCTGACAAAAGTAAAACTGATAAGCTTTTTCTTGTTTTTGTATAGGGGAATGACTAGATTATGGCCCTCGGCTTGCTCTAACAAGTATTAAGTGGGAGCAAGAAAATAAAAGAAAATTGAATGTAATGAAAAGTTCTCATGCCTCTATGAAGGCAAACTGATAAGATACAATAAAAGCAGAGTACTTTTTTCATTCAATGGTTAAAAGATAAAAAATCCACGCCCCTACAAGTCTCTCAGTTGGGAAATGTCAACTGACATGAGCAAGTCCGCTCAAATGTGTACATACCCAAGACTACACTCCCCCATATTCTAAACCCCTGTACAATTATAAAATGTAAAACTTTTATTTATTTTTTTATTATTCCTGATATAGCTTATATTTATGGGTTTTTTTGCCCATTGGTTAGCTACAGTTAGCAGTTTAGACATTGAAGAGGATAATAAGAAACTTATATGCAAATGAAGCAAAATAATAAGCATAAGCGTGAGCGTAACCTTAAAGAGAGAGGAGCAGCATTCGGTTGTCCCACCACTCCCCTTTCTATTTCAAAACTTTATTATGTCAGACAAGATTGCCGCAGCTAATCATTAATCAGGCTTCAGGTCTGTTATAACACACACAAAAACTTTATATATATTATATAATGTGTGTGTAAATCATAAAAAAATTTGATTCAAAAAAAAATTAAAAAGCATTCCTAATTATATATTAAAAGGGAAATGTAAAAACAGAGAAAAACAATGTAAGCTGTAATAGTCTAAGAAGGCAATAAATACACAGTATAATAAAAAAATCTTATATTATATTATGTTGTGTATGTATAGAAATATAAATGTACAAAAGGACATACCTAACTATGCATATGGTGTCTAAAAAGTATATACAAGCTGATGAAAAATAAATGTGCGTGTGAATTAATGAAAAATATGAGAATGAAACCTGAAAGTGTTATGAGTTATGACGAAACACACACCTTCCTTTTTAAAGTACTGGAGGTTATAACCACTAGCCTGAGAGGTGGTGACATTAGAAGTCACACCAAAAGCAAAGAAAGTGATTGGATCATACATTTACGGGCAGATAATGGGGTAGGCCTCAATGAGAGAGCCTCTATTTAACCAAGGCTAAGGAAGCGTAGGAACATCAAGTAAGTTATATACAGACATGTATGATACATATATATTCTCTGCTAACCTAAGTCTTACACATCTCCACTTTTGATACATATATTATTTATAAAGTAACAAGTATTCATACATTCTACACACTTCATGTATCTTTATATTTTCACATATATTCATATTTATTCATACATTCTTGTTTTTCAAGGACCATATGAATTATTTCCATAACCTTTTAAATCAACACTTTCAGGTTTTATTCTCATATTTTTCATTAATTCACACGCACATTTATTTTTCATCAGCTTGTATATACTTTTTAGACACCATATGCATAGTTAGGTATGTCCTTTTGTACATTTATATTTCTATACATACACAACACAATATAATATAAGATAATTATTATTACTATTATTATCATGTTTATTTTTATCATTTGTTTTATATGTCTATTGAGAGCCATGTAAAATGGGACACTTTTTTACATTACATATTTTCTTACATACATTTTTAATAATACATGTAGTTACATACACATATATACTATATACTTCATAACTACATAATTCATTGTGTATATATGTACATAGTTTGAATGTATGCATTTTATTGTATTTTTATATATGTTATAATTTCAGATTTATACTGTGTATTTATTGCCTTCTTAGGCTATTACAGCTTACATTGTTTTTTCTCTGTTTTTACATTTCCCTTTTAAATATACAATTAGGAATGCTTAATGACTTTTAATTGAATCAAGTTTTTAATTGAATTACGCATTCATGTGCTTATATAAAGGGCATTTGTGTTTTATGTATTGTTCAAACAGACCTGAAGAAGCTATATTAGCGAAAGCGCTTGTCTGACATAATAAAGTTTTTTGTGTGCCTCATCAGCGTTCGTATTTCATGTGGATTATTCCTTTGGTTGGACATTCAAAACTTGAGTTTTTTGGCGTTCATTTTCTGCTTCGCTCCTTGCTTTCTGTGTTTCATACATTATTTTTACTTATTGGAAAAGGAGTGTTTACCTAGAGGTGACTGTATACTCTATTGACATATAAAAATAATTCCTGACATTTATCATTTAAATTTTAGTAAAAAGCATTGAAATGGCCTATGTATAGTAGTGAACAAATTTTATATATATATATATATATATATATATATATATATATATATATATATATATATATATATATATATATATATATATATATATATATAAAAAAAAGGTGAAATGGTTATGCATACTGATGAATGCATAAGTAACGTATCTTAAGCAATGTGAAGCACTGCTAAGCAAAGTTTACCAGTATTAAGCACATTTAAGTATAATTGCTCATAGCTTAGCACTGCTTTAACTAGCGCACTAGCTTTGTGTGGAGCTGTGCATCGTGCAAACAGAACATGTTTGCGAGTAGCTGTGCACCGCACTAACTAGCGCAACGTTGGGAGACATCGAGCAATGTAGAGCACCGTAGAGCAACGCTGGGCAAAGTTGAGCAAAGTCGGCTAAACACAGCCACACCTCCTAGCCAGTCTGGCCAGTAGTAAAATAAAAAGCAATGACAGGCCTCGAACCCGGGATACTGTGCACCATAATCACAGTACTGAACCACTAAGCCATGACAGCTCTTCATATGCATGCACTTTCAACACACACATACCTATCAATGGAAGTTTACCCATTGCTAAGCAGGAGTGCTTTCAGCTGAGTTTTTTCAAAACCGGCCACTCAGATAAGTGTGGGAAATGAGGCATATTTAAGCTTCATAGGCGGGAATACTTGCCATAACTGGTTGTAGCTCCCATCTGCAGTCAGCATGGCCAGTGTTGGAGAGGGCTCTCGATAGCGAGCGCAACGTTGGGGCATTGAGGAGTCAAAAGTAATGGTTTGGCTCCTTGTCCATAATCATGAGGAGAGACTCCTGCAGGGCCAGTTCCAGGGCACCCAATACAAAGCGGAAGCCTGGTACCGTCAAGCTCATGATCTCACCAATGCCACAGGCGTCCCTCGGACTGGTGAGCAGGTCAGACACCATTACTCAGACCTGAAGAGACACAAGGAGGACCAACTGAACCAGTGGATACAGGAAGCCCATGGGATGGAAAATGCTCCACTACTGAGTAGGTAGCCATGGAATGAAGTATGTAAGAATTGCTATTGTAGTCTATATTATGGATAGGTATATGTCTCAATATCACTTAATTTACTTCACAGCTGCAGGTGTCTGTGCTGTGAATCAGCAAGCCTATGCAGATAGGCTGCGCCACCAGGCAGGTTAGTAATTATTCTGCATGTATTGTTATATAAAATAAGTGAGAGAGCCTGAAAAAAAGTGTTGCAGCCCAATAATAAAGGTATAATAAGTCTTGAATAACTCCTCTGCGTGTACTGTTATATAAAATAAGTGAAAGAGCCTGAAAAAGAGTGTTGTAACCCATTAATAGAGATATAATAAGTCTTGAATAATTTCTCTGCATGTACGGTTATATAAAATAAGTGAGAGAGCCTGAAAAAGAGTGTTGTAACCCATTAATAAAGGTATAATAAGTCTTCTGCATGCACTGTTATATCAAAAAAATGAGAGAGCCTCTAGAAAAGTGTGTTATGTAATTAATAAAGGTATAATTTCTGGAGTGTGTCCGTGTCACTTTCTTTGATAGGTTGTTGTACTCTTGCATTATAGAAATAGTACTGTTCTATTAAGCGCTGTCAACCCACACTTGGGTAGGCCCATATAAAGTGGATGAAGGGAGTGCCAGTAGCTGTTAAGCATATATATAGTCCTCAACTGCTGGTTCATGGCCAACATGTACAGGTTAATCTGGCACATGAGCAGCTTGTTATTGTGTTCCCCAGAAATGTCAGTGTGCTGCTAAAATGTAGGGGGCTGTTAAAATATAACTGATAATGTCACCTGAACACATCTAGATATGTAGATATATAAATATAAATATAATATATACATACGTAGCAGTAACATCTGCATCCTGGACAGTTTGCATGTCAGATACAGGTCAGGTATATAAAGAACAAGCAAAACCCATTTCACAATTTAACGGACATTGCCTAGTGTAATAATACATGTAGGGGATATATACCTGCAGTCAATAGGAATGTAGTGTAAACTATAAGTATATACAAGTCGTTAATGGAGGTATCCTTTTACACCCTACTGTATGTGCATAAACAATGCAATTCCACACCTCAATGGGTATGTCTAATCTCAAAACATTTGTTGGGACATGTGTCCTATTGGTTTATAAATATCTGCATTTACTTTGATGCATGTGCCCTGTTCAAATACCACAATCTTGGTGGCCTGTTGCCACCAATTAATCCTGCATGCTGTACGAATGTCCACTGTTGTTCTATATATGCATGTGTTATGCTTGCTGTTAAACTGTTGGAACTCTGGTGTGTTGGGTTAATGGGAATACTACTGCATGCTGTTACAACTAATTTGGAATGCTATTGGCTGTTACCAACCCATATTGTCATTAAATCCTTCTAAACATAGAATGTATGGGAAGGCCGGTCCCAGCGGACCCACTTGTCCCATCTCAGCTGGCAATGGCACCAGCAGGTCTGGTGCCCAGCTCGGGACCTCCTCCTCCTTTGGGCCTGTGCCACCTTCGGGTGGAAGCGCTGCAGGGGATGGGGCTCACCCCCCCGTGCAAATGTGAGCGGAGGAAGGCCACCTCTCACCCTCCGAATGGTCCGAGCTGTGGTGCATAGGGAGACCCAGTGTTCTGTCACTGATCCTCTATGTCAGCTTGAGGCATGAGTGGCACGACTCACAGGTGAGCCTGCCCCTCCTATGCAGCCCACAGCACAGCCACCCTCTGAGCTGTGAAGGTGCAGTGGTGACTGCCCATGGGTGGGGATCTCAGTTCCACTGTTGACATCTGTGGCCTCATGGGCTTGCGGTTTCCAAACATCCTTCCCAGTCAATGTTGTTCACCCCCCACAAGTGTCATATTTTACCCCTGTATGTGTCTCGTTTGTCCTGTTTACCTCCCAAAATATACCTACATCCCCTACCCCACATTCCACTCTCACCTGGAAAAAAAAACGGCAATCTGCTCCAAAAAAAATTATGCCCCATACATAGCTGCCCATTTTGCACACATGACTGCTAGGCATATAAAATGTAATTTAACTGGCAGTACAACATACTTTGTTGTCCTCACCCCTCTCTCAGAGGTGGAAGGTTTCATATTTCCTTCCAAAATTATTGCATATGCACAGCTGTTGCTGTAAAAGAAATGGGCAGCTATGGTCCTTCCCTACACCCGTCCTGCACATCCCGAGATGTTTTCCCTACTGTCTTTCCCTCTTTGTGCCCCTTTTTCACCATTTTCTTTTCTTTCAAAGAAATGAGCATGAGGGTTAGCGGGAGTAAGCACTTTTAAGCAGTAGTTAGCGGGTTTGCGCGAGTGTGCGCTTAGCTAAGTATTGCTAAGCTTCGTGCAAAACCACGCAAACCCGCTTAAAAGTGCCTTAGTCACCCTGCATGTGAGGGCCCTTGTTCTGCTCAGCAGCAAAATAAAACAGCTCTGTCAGTCTCGATCCCCGGACCTTGGACACACTAGACTGCATGAAGTACCACTAAGCCACAGTAGATATACAGCAGGTTGTTGCTGAAATACATATATGATGCATCAGAATGAGTGAATGCAAAGGAAAAATAGTAATGCAATAACATGAAACCTGTTCTGTGGAACTTTACCAATAGTTGTTGCGGAATTGCATTACATGACTGTGATAAGAGAACCAGCCATTCTAGCAGGAAATATTGTTAAAGCAGCACTTTACAACCCCCACACAGTATCATAGCAGGACAAACAGTGGCATATCTGATTAGGGCAGAGGACATACATCCCAACTGTGACTACATTTCAGGGATGTCCCTGATTTTGAAACATATGTTAGCTATGTCCCTCTGAATCCCCTGAAAAGTACTGACGTTAGGCAGAAAGGTGGGGTATTACACCTAATGAATAATGACAATATGTAGGAGTTAGACACCACCTGTACTTCAGAAAAGGTGTAGTAATCCATATGCACTGATTCTCTTGAAGTCTTCACTTACTGTCTCTAATAATTTGAGGGTGTACCTCACTTTTACCTACCTTTACCTCACTCTGTTCAGATATGTACCTGAATGTTTCAGAGGCTTGGCCAAGGCAGAAACACCCAGGCATATCAACTTTTCTGCTGTTACATGCTGTGCAAATAGCTTTGGAAGGAGTTCCACAAGCATACCCTTATGTAGGAGTACAACACTGAAATACCAAAGGGATGTAGCCATGTACTGGTAACAAACAACTGAAACAATGCCATTGTACCAGTGCTGAAAAGACCTGTGCATTGCACAGACAGAGAAAAACAGCCTAATGTCTGGCTACCATCTGGATAGGTCCACAGTTGGGAGCTATGCAGACAGACTACTTGCCTTGCTAAAGTAACAGGTACACAGCAACCCGTTAAGTCCAGCAAGATAACATTCACACAATAATACATAATGCTCTCTGTATGTCTGCATCCCCACCCAAATGTAAACTATACCTGTGTCTTCAGGGTCTACCAAGGATGTAGGTAGGCATACTCAGTACTGGAACTGTCCAGTTTTCTTGAGCATCCTGTGGTAATGTCAACAATAAAAAAACACAAATTGTGCAGAAGTGAGTACATTAATATTCACAGTATAGCAGTTAACAAACAGTTCATGTGCCAAATGAATACATCTCAATAACTACTTTTGTATGGCAGTTAATTGTATAAGTAGAAAAGAAACTACATACTCCAATGTATCTTGTGTTAGCATTTGTATGGGTGAGTACAATTCTACACTGACAACTGTGTACTGGAAGTGGCAACATTCAGGTCTGAGTAGAAAATTTAAATCATTGGCTACACTCCTAGCTTCAGATATAAGAACTATACCAACCTTCTGTCTTAAACAATGGTGTCCACAGCAAACAAGCATGGGCCCCACTTTGGAAAGCTGAAAGGGCTACACCTATCTGACTTGGCAATTTATAACATTGGGTTGCTATGACAGTGAGTACTGCAATTACCACACAGCAGACTGCATGCAATTACCAAATGGTGGCCACCAACTGGTGCAGAGGCCATCACATGCACATGTGCAGATACATATAAAAGCAGGCTGTACTTGCTGCCCACACACGCAATCATTCCATTGCAGATATTGAGAGAAGGAGAGAGACACACACACCCACATCAACAGAGAAAAAAAAAAAAAACAAAGACACACAGAATGTAATACTACCAACGAATACAAATGAAAGGTATGTAACAGATATGTATTTACTGGCATGTAGTAGATGTTTTTGAAGAGTACTCTACATACTCTGAAACATCCATATGTGGCAGCAGTACATATCTATGCACAGATGCCCTGCATAACTACTGCCATGGACAAATCAGTGTGTAGCTGTGTGCAGTGGGACATAACTGTGACATATGTAGCTCAGCATTAAATGTCAAACATCTGATCCATGTTATCTGTGTTCTGTACAGTAGTGTGGACAATGGCTGTTTGGGGGAGTACTGCATACAGCTATATAAACATGGATGTGACACAGTAACACATGCATGATAGTCATATTAACGTGTAGCTTAGCATTGGCAACTGCTGTACCAGGTTAGTATGCTAATCTAGCATTTGCAGCTATATATACACACTCTAATATTACTGTGTGCTCACATGCGACACCTGTTCATGTTGCAGCAAGGCCCAACAGGTCAGCCGTGAGGTCCAGGGACTTATAACAGTGTGGACCTTGTGTGTGTATGGCACACACATACGGAGAGATATATCTGTGTCAGATATATTAGCATCTGTATATGTGCATAGAGCATGGGAAATACTGCAACTGTTTGTGAAGGGTGGACATATATATGTTGGTGAAGGTTATGTGCATATCTGTATGTAGGCTGTAGTGTGTGGCAAACAAAGACAGCATACAGTGCTGGTATATGACATGTGGTGGTTAAACACTGTGGGTGTGATTTGTTAAGTTTGCAGTGTTGCAGCCAGTGAGGCCTGCTAAAGCTACATGGGCTGAGAACACCTTCAGTGCATTTCGCACAAGACTGTGCAATATTATTACATAACTGTATACCTCACATCCTTTGCATAATTGATATTCCCACCATGAAAGGTGGACTGTATATGTGCCTATACAGAGAGAGACATATTTACTGCGACAGATGCCTGGTGACAAAGCCATGGCCTCAAGCTCAATGTCAAAAATGCATTGGCATCCCTTTTGGTAAAAACTCTGTACCCATGAACTACCACATAGGTGGTAGTCTAGTTAACACCGAAAGTATGGTAAGAGACCATGGGACACAGGTGGACAGTAGTCTCCCCTTTGATAATCACAGTGCCACACTAGTCATGTAATCTGTCTACGTGGCACACCTCATCACAAAAGGTGCGTCATCCACGGAAAAAGAAATCAGTGTTCCCCTCTACTCATCACTCATAAAACCCATTATAGAGTACAATGCCCCTTTTGGTATGTACCTCACAAGACATCTACAGCAACTGGAAAGGCCACAGACATACCTCACAAAGAGTATTACCGGCCTCAAACAGATGCCCTATGTAGACAGTCTCACAAAACCACAGCTAGACTGTGTCGCATACCACCTACCCAAAGGTGACCTCTGCCTAACATACAAAGCTATGTCAAACCCAGAGCTGTTGGACATGCTCCACGTAAACAGATCACAATCCCTATGAGCTACACGCTCTAGGGACCTAAACCTTGTCACCTCAATAAACAGAACATGCTGTAGGGATAGATTCCTATCTCAGAGACATCCCATACTCTGGAACAAACTACCTATCAATAGCAAACAAAGCCCCTCATTAGCACTCGTCATGAATAATCATGGTGATTGGATGGGAGACAGGAAATACACCCCGGCAATCACCTCTGTGGCTCTGCTTGACAGGGGCACATGAAATTAAATTACTTGGGTATCAAAGGCCAGAGTACCATCTGGCTAGGCTTCTATAGGCCCTAGGGCCAATAGCCTATTACCTACCTATGAACCGATACACACCCACATGTACTTGTTGAAATTATTGCTATATGAGGTTGACTGAGTGTGATGGTGAATGTGTCAAGGTTTTGTATATGTGGGATAGCTTAGTGCAAAACTGTTTCTGTCATGGTATTTTGTGTCCTAGCTCTGATCCCACCAAAAGATGTGTATGCTATTGCCAGGCAGAAAAAGCAGTATGGCATACAGTCTGACATAGTCCCTTGGTGTTAACTGGGGTGTGCCATTGAAGGCTAAAGCAGTACATGTATGCTTACTGATTGGTACTGCTGGTGAATCCAAATCCTGTATGAAATGTAGTACTACCTGAAGCTGTAGGCCTAAACAGCACAGTATGGTGTATGTCCACATTTTTTGGAACCACTGTTTTGTGTGTTCCCTGTAGTCCTCACAGATTACATACCTCAGGCATAAGGTTTTGTAAGTAGACACACAGTACTGCATGGTACACATGTAAAGCTCATCTGGGTTGCCATACCTTTGTGTCTTGTATATATGTCTGATGTGTGTGTGGATATGCCTGTAACATGCCCTCGGTCATATGTGTGTTACAGGATATAAGTGCGTATCTAGCAACATATATAGTCTAGTACAGCAGTATACCACCTATATTCACGAATGTGCACATATTTTAGGCAGGGGTTTGCTATCAACAACTAGTGTGGTATACTGCTAATACAGTAACTGGACTTTACAATCATTGCAATGGATGATTTATTTCTTTATGCATTAGCTTGATATACACCTCCTGTGGCTAGGTGGTGCATTGTGTCACATACAGTATGCCATGTACTGTTGTATAGTCTTACATAGTGGTTTCTCTTTGTTGCTGTGCAGAACATGGTTTAATATATACAGCGTGCCAGGCACTGTCAGGCAGTTGTGGGTTGAGCACTGATATGTGGTAATGAAAGTGTGTATCCTCTGACAGCCAATAGGTTGCTATATATGGCAGTTCAGTGATATCTGTACTGTAGAATGTTAAGTGTGCCACATGACTTGCTCACACATATTGTTTCATTGTCTTCCAGGGTTCATGGACCACCATCGCAACCCAACCTATAGTCCTGCTGAGGATGAAGTCATAACAACCAGTCCGGTTCAGTACTACACACTGCTTTTCTCATGAACCAGCCAGGACCAGCATGAGCGGACTGCACTGTGGCAAGATGTTGTCCGTAGGGTAAATGACATAGGCATACATAGACGGACATATGAGCAGGTACGCCATCACTGCAGTGATTTACTTAGACATGTCTGGCAGCATGCGTCTGATGTCCGTAGACAACAGCTTGCCACAGGTGGTGGGCTTACCATCCATCCCCCCCTCACCAGAGTGGAGGAGCTACTCCTGAGCCTGGTGGCTCCTGGCCAACAACAACAGCAGACATGTATCATCATGGAGGCCGGAGCCCCCAGCAAGTTCACACGGAGCATGCAGGTAACATGGCATATTTGTAGACTACTGTTACCTCTATTGGTAGATCATGCATATGTGAGATGTGTACTGTGTAGTTAGAAGATGTGGAGCCTGGTGTTGTAAATACTGATAAATTTGGAACATAATCTGTAGGCCTGTGACTGTCAACAGTTGTACTACTGTAAGATTGCAAACCCACAGTAACAATGCCACAGTTGTTGCCACTGAAACTGCCTATCTTTGTAGCTGCCTCAAACACATGCAATACACAGAGCATCCCAAACAATTGTGGCTACACTGTAGTGCACATTGGATAGGCAGAGTCGATACACATGCACACAACATACACAACTTTGTCATACGCAGTACATGTTAATATGCTACACATGGCGTATTCAGACACCCGCTGTAAGGTCACACTCCAGTATCCCAAATGTCATCCACACAGCACACATAATATACCTGAGGGGTAGAGGCCTATCACGGGGCGGCGCGACACTCTTCAACACACAACACATTCATGTTAGGCAATGCTCCCTATTGGGCACCTTACAAATCCATGTAACAACTGGCTGTGAAATGGTGAATGTAGCCATGGTACTGCAGGTCAGGTACAGAATGATAGGTGCCGGTCTGGCACACATTAGTAGCCTTGAGTGACTACATGATGCTGCATGATGATGGCTCATGGTACTACACCCCATCCAGTTACAGTAACCACAGTACTACACATAGCATTTAATGCTATACATCTCAATGTTGTGTGTGTGCAAACATATTCATCTATGCACAATATGCATAGCAATCACTATTTGCACAAAGTGACACATATATGTCTTGTAATGCTATTGAGTGTATAGGTCACATGACACACATTGGGTATGTTGGATGTTTAATGTTGCAGTTGTGTTGTAGCATGCCATGTCATGGCTGGCACTGGCATGTCCACAATATGTTCTACACTCACCATAACTACTGTACAATGGCTATGTTGAGCAATGGTATTCCATCAGGCATACATGCACCACTCATCCTGTGTGTATACATAGCATGCATGAGCTAAACCTGTGTCCAAAATTATCTGCTAAAGACAAAGACGCTCCAATCAGAAATGGATATCTATGTGACACACAGATACACATCCAGCCATGGTATGTATACCTGTGAGTGATGGTGCACAGGACATTGAAGAGCTTTTAATACTTGCACAGCAATGTTGTGTCCATGTACACATTGTGTTCCAGGGTGAGGCCAATCACTGAACAACAACACACATGCATCAAAGCCATGTATACTGTTATTAGCAAGGACTGTCGCACTGTATGCTGTTGAGCAACACAAGTCCTGCATGCTGACACATGTGATATGACTGTTTGGCTTGTGATACTGTACCCCACCATCAATCGCTATTGAGTATGTTCTGGATTGCTGGTGGTGTGTGTGTGTGTGTGTGCGCGTCTGCTTTAGTGAGGAGTGTATTTGTGTGCATGTGTTCATGTGTGCATATGTGCATGTGTTCTGACATCATGTACAGGTCGTAAAGTGCGTTTCCTGTCTTCCTCTCACAGGTGCTGAGGTTGGGCTGGTTTACTGCAGCAGGGAACCTGATGTGACTAACACAAATAGTGATAATGAGGATAGGTGTATTGAGGCACAGGCATGTTTGCCAGGGTCTGTCGTTGGCCACCAATCGACAGTACACAAGTGTACAACCCATCCATGCACACAGTAATACTGCCAATACATCCATCATCACCAATGCCCTTTGCTGAGGGACAGTGTACAGTTGGCAATGGCCAGAACAGTGTGGTATCTATGGCACATGCATCCGGACACAGCAGCCATACCCAGATGTCTGGAATGGTACCACATAGGCAGATGTCCAGGGGTTCTCGTCGGAGCACTGCTGGTCATGTCCCTGGCAGACGTGCCACAGGTCTTACAACCTCATGCATGTCCCAGGCTGTCACGGAGGCACAGGCACGTATGGAACGGTACACCAGACAGGGACTAAGGGCACATAACACCACTTTGACAGTATCCATGACCTAGCAGGGTACCATCCGTAATTACACTGTGGTCACTGACAGACATTGGGGTGAGACATTAGATGTCCTCCGCAATGTCATGTCCATGTGTCTGGACAGTGCGAGACGTTTGAGACGTGGATGTGGACGTATGCCAGCAACATCAGCAGCTGGCACACGCCGCGGACATCCCTCAAGTCACAGCCACTCCTGTAGTGCCAGTACCAGACCCAGCAATGTTGGGGGTGGGCTATTCATAGACTGTCCTAGAAGACCACGTGCACGTGGCTCTAGCCAGTCCCAGCAGGGACCTGGGTCCAGTGTACATATGTCTACCTCTGAGGATAGTACCCAGTCTGGCTTAGTACCCGATACTGTCAGTAGCACCCCTGCCAGGCACAGGTACCATATCCGTGGCCAGAGACGGTGACCTGTAAAGCCTGGCAGGTACAGTCTGTGGCTGTCCCACAAATCCCTGTATATGGCAGCCACATGGTGGAACTGTGTGCATGCAGACACGCACACAACCAGACACCTAGGGCTAAAACATACCCGCATACATTACATCAACATTGGCCCATACCAGTACTCTTGGCCCACACACACACACACACACACACACACACACACACACACACACATCGATTGTACGGCTCAATGTAGGCCTCTGGCAAACCAACAGCACACCCTGTGCATATGATGAAACCTGTGCCACCTCCTGTCATCTGTAACATTGATGCAGGAACAGGCTAACATGGTGCTGATGCACAGGGTGACTTTATAGCAGTATAGCAATGTTAGCATGTTGTCAGCAGTAAAGTGTAAAGATATCCTTGAAGGTGTAGCTGAGCAGGCATGATTGTCAATATAGTATTGTTCACACCAGTGTTAATTCCAATAGCGTATTGTCCGCCCATGTGCCACTTGGCTGATGTGTGTAGTATTGGCAGCATGTGTTAGAGAGTGGACAGTACGTGTGGGATGTGTGCAGCACAGATTTGCAGGTGTACATTTGTGAACATGGTGGAGGTGCACTGTCTGCATGTATGTGCATAGTGGACACATGGGCAGGGTGACATGCCCTGTATTACACAGTGTTAACACTCCACAGTTTCTATTGGTGGCCAGTATGCATTGTACTACACACATTTTGGAACTTGGGTACTCATGTGTGGATGACATGGTTTGACACTATGCTGTGAGTGATACTGTTACTATCTGTCATTGGTTTGCATTCTGGTAGTATACATAACCTCAACAGCCTGACCATAAACAATCATTAGATGATGTCTTGACAACTGACACACAGATGTAGTACACACAGTAACATTTGGATCCTTCAGGCACTATACTATGCCAGTAAACAGTGGTATTCACCTGCACCCATTCCTGGGGCCACTCCTGTTTGGCATATAGCTCTCTTAGGTACAAGCAAACACAGTAGGGATATGTCCGTCCACATCTGGAAATGCATACTGTAGCCTATAACGCATTCTCCAGATGACACACACATCCTCCACAAGGGTATCATACAGACAGATACCGGTTGTCAAACCCATGCTGTAAAGCTATAAGCCAATTAAAGCATAGTCATCCACCTTTACAAAACAGAGTATCCCCACAGTACCACATAGGTAGTAGCCCCCCAACATGTTGAACAGGTACCGATGTGTGCATACAGCCAAGTGTTACGTCATCTCTCCTTTGGTAATCACATTTCCAAAGGTATTTTGAAATCCATCGGTGGATCACATAAGCAATAAGGGGTCTGCATGCATATCCACAAAGGTTGTTGTACACCTATAATGAATAGCCATCATTGACAGACTTTGCTGCGTTTGAACAGGTCTGAAATATACCTCAGGCATAAACCCTCACTCACACTATTCAATAGAAACTGTAATAAGTATGTGTGACACGGATGACCTAGGCCAGGGATCACTGCAGTGGCTGAGCTTGTCACAACCATGCAGATGTGACCTAATGTTTGGAAAGCGGCAGCACACTCTGGAAAAGATAACAGATGTGTTCATGGAGAAAGCAGGGTTCCCACCTATGAAATAATGGAGGTCACATGTACGTATATGTATTTGCCACACAGCTACCCGACATGTGCAATGCACATACTGTTGTCATTGTGATATGTCATACAGTAGTAAAAGCAAAACCCACAACACATTGACCAACTGTGTCACACACACACACACACACACACACACACACACACACACACACACACACACACACACACACACACACACACACACACACACACTCGCCAAGTGCAGGATTCAAACCCCTACCTAACTACTTTATGATACTAGAGCAGTACACATTAACACGACGTGATATACACATTACTGGGAGCTCTCCTTTCCACAGGTATATTTGTAGGATGGTGACATCATCAGACTAGACAAAGTGGGTTACATTAGGTGGGCTACATAGAAGGAATTTCTAAACACTTTGGAAATGTGATCATCAAAGGAGAGTTTACTATCTACCTGGGTCCCCAGGGCCATAATTACATTCTCCGTACATAGTGGATTACCACCTATGTGGTAATTTGTGTGCACTTTGTTTTATCCAAAGGGGATGACTATGCATTCTTTGGCGTTCTGCTTGAGGGCACTGTTTTGACACCAGGTATCTGTCTCCAAGACCCTTCTGGAGGATGTCTGTGTCAGCTGTAGAGTCTATTATGGACTACAGTTAGCAGTCATCTGCAAACTTGTTCAGCCATACTCCTCCCGTGCTTGCCTGTACCTCTGAGCAGTATCTACCGAACAGGTGGGGTCCCAGGACCAAGACCTGTAGGATGCCATTTGTGACTGGTTTAGAGTCGGACATGGCACCCGGAAGTCTGAACATGTGTGTGTGTTTGATCTGTGAGCCAGTTGGCCACCTATCCTGTGACATAGCTGTTAATGTTCAAACTGGTAAGCTTGTCCATGATGCCAGAGTGGGGAATGGTGTCGAAAGGCCATAGTGAGGTCCAGGTGGGCTGTGTGGACTACTTTCACCTCCATCTATGGTAACTGTTTCAAATAAGTCAACTAGGTTTAGGAGGCAGGATCTGCCTTTAACAAAGCCAAGTTGGGTAGAGTCCAGTGTCTGGAGGTCCCCAATGTCTCTGTTTATGGATTCCATAATAATTTGCTCCATAGCTTTGCAGACCAGGCTGAGTAGGCCTATAGGGCAATGGTTTCCAAGTTCTGTTGTGGCACCCCCTTTTTGGAGCTGGATGACTGTTGCTGTATAACATTCTTTGGGTACATAGCCTGTGGTAAGGTTGAGTCTGGACAGTGAATGTAGGTGAAGGTGTATTTCCTTTTGGGGCTGGTGTAAGACGCAGCCTGGGACACCATCCAGTCTCATTGATGCTGTGTTCTTAACTTTGGAGAGGGCTGTTTTTACCTGCATGTCCATGAAGTCTGGGGCTCTGCATTCTTCTGGCATGGACATAGGCCCTTTTGGGGGTGATGGGGGGGGGGAGTCTGCACTGAACTTGTCCCCCAGGATGTGGGCAATGTAAGTTGGTTCAGTGTATTTTTTGCCATTTTGCAGTAGCTGACAGCATATTTGAGAGTTGCCACCTAAATGTTTGGTATAGCTAACGAAGGCTTTGTGGTTGTTATTCTTACATTCTTTGGCAATTTGTCTTTAGAAACTGGCCTTGGATTATTTTATGAGCGATCATTGTTTCTTCCTAATAATGATCAGTGATGCCCTTCCTTTTGTGAAGTTTGCTCTATCATGTGTTCGTTTCCTCCTTCTGTTGTATAGCTTATTTATGGGCGATGACCACCAGATTGGTTTCTCATTTTTGGAGGAGTGCATCTTGGTTTTATTTGGGATGTCTCGATCCATGCATCCCTGTAGATGCTCATAGCACTTGTAAATGATTCGGCAGATTGTATAGCATTATCCTATAGCAAGGGCGCTTTGGAACTTTCCACTTTGGTCTTGGGAAGTGTGCAGCTTGCTTTTGAAAATGTCTTCACAGTGGTTTCCTTGACTGGGGGTGGGGTGGGATGTGGATGTCCAGTGTGATTACTTTATGATCTGATATTACCAGTGAGGGGTTTATCTCTGTTGTAGAACACTGGTACCCCATGTTGGTGATGATCAGGTCCAGTATGTTGTCACTTCTAGTGGGCGCGGTGACCAGCTGTTCCAGGGCATTTGAGTTTTTAAACTCTAGGAAACATTGGGCAAAGGACGTTGTACACGAGTAATTCTCCCACTCAATGTTTGGGTAGTTGTAATCTCCTCATATAATGGTGTTTAATAGGACCTTTATATTTTCCACTGTTCTCAGGAATACTGAGTGAGGTTCCTGAGATAAGGTAGGTGATCTGTAGCAGGCTACAATCTGATAAGCAGCTTTGCACAATGTTAGTTGCACTTGCATGGTCTCCAAGGCCTCATGCTGTGCCACTAACCTGAAGGTGTGGGTATCCATAAAGTAAATGGATACACCCCTTCCTTTTGTATTTCACTCTGGGTTTTGGGGCCAAAGATCAGAGGGATTGTGAGTGCTTTACGTGGAGCATGTCCAACAACTCTGTGTTTGACATAGCTTTGTATGTTAGGCAGAGATCACCTCTGAGTAGGCAATATGCAAGAGTACAGCTGGAGCATTTTGAGACGGTCTGTGTATGGCATGTATTTCAGGCTGCTAATGTTCTTTGTGAGGTATTTCTGCAGGCTTTCCAGTTGTTGTAGATGTCTTGTGAGGTACACAGCAAATGGGGCATTGTACTCTATTATGGATCTAGTGAGTGATTAGTAGAGGGGAACAATGTCCTCTTCTATTTTGTATGAGATACCTTTTGTGATGAGGTGTGCCACGTAGAAGGATTTCCTGACTACTGTGGGGATGTGATTATCACAGGTGTGTCCACTGTCCACCTGTGACCCAAGGTCTCTTATCACACTTTCAGTGTTAAGTATACTACCACCTATGTTGTAGTTCATGGCTACAGAGTTTTTACCAAAGGGGATGACAATGCACTTTCTGGCATTGAGTGTGAGGCCATGACTTTGACACCAGGCATCTGTCTCAGTGAGGCCCTTTTGCAGGATGTCCACATCTTTAGTATTTACAATTATGGCTCCTAGTTTGCAGTCATCTGGAAACTTCATTAGCCACAGACCTTCCATGTTAAAGTTTACTTCAGGGAAGTAGATACAAAACAGGGCAGGTCCCAGGACTGAACCCTGTGGTACTGCATTCATCACTGGTCCAAAGTCCTACTTGAAGTCTGCTACTTTCACAGTGTGTATTCTGTCATTGAGCCAGTTGGCAACCCATCTTGTGACATAGCAATTTATACCTATTTTAGTGGGTTTATCTATAATTCCAGAGTGGGGGATGGTGTTGAAAGCCGTGGCAAGATCTACATAGGCTGTGCAAACCACCTTACCCTTGTCTACGGTTCTGGTGACTGCTTCAATGTTGTCTATCAGGTTTTGGAGACATGATCTGCATTTTACAAACCCAACATGGTTGAGGTCCAGAGTTTGGAGATTACCAATGTGTTTTTTTATAAGTTGTATGATGATACATTCCATGGCCTTGCAGAACAGGCTCATCAGGCTAATGGGGCGCTAGTTCCTGGGGTCCGTGAGGTCTCCACCCTTGTGTAGTGGGATAACCATCGCTGTGTATCATTCAGCAGGCACAAAGCCTGAGGTGAGGCTATGACTGAACATGGTACATTGGTGTGGTGCCTCTTCGTTCTGTAGTTTGTGTAGAACACAGCCTGAGAAGTTATCTGGCCCCATGGATGCTGTGATACTGGCTTTGGAGAGTGTTTTTTACCTGTGCAGCCGTGATGACAGCAACTTTGCAGTCTTCCGTTATAGAGATGTGCTCTTTCATGGGGGGGGGGTAAAGTTAGCACTGATCCTATCTGCCAGGATGTTGGCAATATCAGTTGGGTCTGTACATTCAGTGCCATTGAGCTGTAACTCAGAGCAGATCAGAGTGTTGCCATGACATGGACATGTCTGTTGGGCAGAGATCTCCTGAGTAGACAGTATGCAACAGAGTACAGATTGAGTTAAATTCAGTCTTGTTGCATGGGGCAACTGTTTGAGGCCGGTAATCCTCTTGAGATACTTCAGTGGTCTTTCCAGCTGCTGTAGGTGCCTAGTCAGATTCATCGCAAGTGTGTTGTGGTACTCTCTGACGGGTCCGATGACTGATGAGTAGAGGGAACCTCCTTTGACCTACATGCAAAGACCTTGGCAGTTTGTGGGAACACATAGCATGATTTTCTGAACACTTTGTGAATGTGTTTCTGGAAGTAGAGATGACTATCCATATGTGTCCATAGATCCCTTATTATCACCTCCATATTTAGGGTGTTGGCACATATGTGGTATTTGTATGACTGTAGCTCGAGGCCATAATTTTGACACCACATCTGTCTGAGACCCTTTTTAAGGATGTCTCTGTTGTCTCAAACATCGATTATGACAAATTTTTTGCAGTCATCCACAAACTTTGCTAAACATAGCCCTCGTGTGTTTGACTGTATTTCTGAAAAGGATACACCAGACAGGAGGGGTCCCAGGACTGAGCGATGGGGGACAGCAGTTGTTACCAGCTTGAACAGGAGACCACAATTCTTATCTTGTGTGATCTATCTGTGCCCCAGTTGGCAATCCATCAGATGACATACATATTTATGCACAGGTTGTTGATTTTGTGGATACGACATGCATCTGGGATGTTGGAAAAGGGCTTTTCAAGGTCTATGTGGGACCTGTGTAGCTCATTTCATTGATGTATGTCCTGGGTGACTGCCTTGAAAACAGTCTAGCAGGTTTGGGAACCATGCTCTGCCCCTGACCAAACCAAAATTGGTAGGGTTTGGTGTTTGTAGGCTCCCAATGGCTCTGTTTATGAGTTCCATCATGATGGACTCCATGGCCTTACAGATCAGGCTTAATAGGCTTATAAGACAATAGTTCCCATGGTCTGTTGTGCACCAACACTTGTGGAGTGTGCCAAACGTTGCTGTAACACATTCAACAGTTTCATATCCTGTACAGAGGGTGAGGCTCAACAGACTGTTCAGGTGCAGGGTCTGTTTGTTCTGGGGTTCACTTATGACACAGCTAGGGAAACAATGTAATCCCATACATGCCGTGTTTTCAGGTTTGGAAGGAGCAGTTTACCCATTCTATATGTGATATCTGTGCTTTCACAAATCTCCAGGTATGATGATAGGGCCTTTTGTCAGTGAGAGGGGGGTATGTATGTATGAGCATGTCTGACAGGATGTTGGCAATGTCAGTCATTTACAGTTTGCACTGACTCAGGACATATATGAGTGTACATTGCTATTTATAACACAGCGGAAGGAAGCGTCATGGTTCTGTATGGACTCCTTCACAGATTATTTTGCCAGAACATGGATTGGATAATGTTTGGAGTGCACATTGTTTATTCATGATACCGATTGCAGGTTTATTGATCTTCTTTGCTTTTTCACTTTCTGTGAACAACTTAAGTACTTGTGGTACATAGTTTGATTATGACAGGGTTCCAATATATTATATGCATCTGTTTTCATATAACTGTGTGCACAAGGCAGGACTGGTGAATAGTGACAGGTTCCTGGGGTAAAACATGCAACTGCCAGATATGTGTGGCCCACTGCTGTACTCAGACATGGCCTACGTGTGTGAGCAAGCCCAGTATGACCTTTCAGTATGTTCGTTGCCTGACATTTGCTTCGTTTATTTAAGTGTGTGAGCATGCCCAGTATGACCTTTCAGTATGTTGCGGACTGAAATCCACTACATTTGTTGAAGTGTGTGAGCACGCCCGGTATAGACATTTATACTATATGTGTGTGGAAAATCAAGTTGTATTTTTACTGCAGAGCTCACCTTTGTGTCATAAATCAACAGGGATCATGCTGTGCCTGCAGGGCTTCCATGAGACACTTTGCACAGACTTATCAACATTTCTACATACAGGGGTGACAGCTATTCTTTGTACATTTCTACCTAGGGGCACACCTGATTGTTACTGTGGGTGTACATAGGATGAGGGGTTCACCTGACACTTAGGCAACAGTGCAGGCCTAGCAAATATGTATATCGTACTGGCTTGAGGCACTACTGTACTACAGATTTTAGCGTCCAATGTCACGTATATTAGATTACGACTTCATAGCCTACCCAACCCACATCACACTGCCTGGCCTGCTGTTCTCTGTCTGCATAAGCCCGTGGGGGAGGTTACCCATATGCCTCTTTAGGCGCATGATACAGCATTTCTTTATGTTTGCATTAGTGTACAACTGTCCTGCTGTGTCTGTGCCAGTGAAATGCTGTCATGGCTTAGTGGTTCAGTACTGTAACTATAGTGCACAGTATCCTGGGTTCGAGCCCTGTCACTGCTTTTTATTTTCATGCTGGGCAGACCAGACTGCTGAAGGAACAGTAAAGCAAATATGTGCAAGTTTACTTGACTTTGCTCAACTTTGCCCGACCTTGCCCAACATTGCTCAGCGTTGCCCGATGTTGCGCTAGTTAGCGTAGGCAATTTTGTTTACATATACTAAATACTGGTAAAAGCTGCTTACCACTGCTTTATATTGCTTAAAACATGGTAATCATGCCTCAGGTGGTGCTGCAGGGCTGCCTATGTCGGATGCACATAGTACACTCCCTATACACGTTTGAAAACAGGTAGTGTCAAGTTAGGCATCCCTTTTATTTTATGTGCGAGTCAGAGAGAGGTATAATTTCCAGGGTTCCTACTGAGCCAGTGTATGTGCTATGCGTTGCCTCTTTGCCAAGGCCAAGGCATACTGGGCACGCCTCCTTCTGCCTACTGGGGCAGGCTCAGGTTGTTCCTCCTCAGAGTCACACTCTGCCTGTGATGGCCTTGGCAATGGTGGGGGGCTGTTTGGCCCTGCCCCATGCTGTTCCTGCTGCAGCTGTTTTCGCAGGATCATATTGTGTAGCATGGCACAAACCATGAAAATTTGGGTACATGTAGTTGGTGAGTATTGCAAGGCTCCACCTGATGTGTCCAGGCACCGGAACCGTGACTTGAGCATCCTAAACACACGCTCGATTACATTTTGTGTTGGTGCGTGTGCCTCATTATGGAGTTTTTGTTCAGGGGTGTGTGCATTTCTGATGGGTGTCATCAGCCACGGCTCCAGTGCGTATCCAGCATCCTCCACTAGGTGACAGTCAGGGATGTCCCCATTGGCAAATGTCTGGTACAGCTGTGTCAGATGCCAGATATGGGAATCGTGGTAGCTTCCAGGACAGCCAGCACACACATTCAGTATTATACCCTGGGCATCGCACACGACCTGGCAGTTGATGGAGGGGAAGCCCTTGCGGTTGATGTAGGCCCTACCCCGCTCACCGGCTGGTGCTTTGATGCGTATGTGCGTGCAGTCTATTGCACCCACTACCTCAGGGTATTCCACTATTTGCTGGAAAAGATGCATATTGTTGGCCAATGTGCTGACATGGCATTCAGGAACTGGTGCAGTACCCTGGATGCTGATGCCTGTGAAATCCCCATCATATCATCAGTTGGTCTCTGGAAGGTATCTGTTGCTAGTATTCTTAGGCCAACACATACCTTGGTTTCCATTGGGATGGGTTCCTCTCTGTTAGTTGTGTGTGTGACGTGTGGCCTGCACAGCTCAACAATTTGCTGCAGGAGGTCTCTGTCCACTCTATAGCGCTCCACTATCTCCAGCTCATGTAGCCCCTGGTAGGTTACCCTGGGTCTGTACACTCTTCTCCGTCTCCTCACTGTGGGTTGCTCAGCAGCACTCACAATGGTACCACCCTCAGCATCTTGCACATGTTGGCTTATGATAGCAATGGCAGCCCCTAACATTTTTTTGTCTGAGTTAAGCTTTTTAAGTTTTCACTCTTTGTATACTGCAGTGTTGCAGTGTTCTTGAGAAAAACATGGGGGAATGTTGTTTGCAGAGTTTTAAGTACTGGGCTGGGCTAGTGTACTGCCTGTGTAATTGGCTGATTCTGATTTATTTCACTTGGCAGCTCTGCTAGTTCTCCTTGGTTAACTTCCTACTACTTCTTTTCCTTCCTCTTCCCTTTCTGTTTCCACAAGGGACAGCGCCACGCAAACACGTGCGCACACAGGCTTACACAGGCTTAGACGGGTGCACACGTGCGCACACGGTATAAGCACGTTTGCAAGAAATTTCAGATATATCCACGGTGTACACCTTCGGTTTCTGGGTTTCAGCTAGGACAACTGTAGACAGATCTCTTGCAATCCTGAGCAACTCATGGCAAACACAAGCCACTCTGCTCCAATAAGCTTACAGTCTTTCAGACATACCCCCTCATGATGTCACCTATCTTCTACTCTACTACTCCCCT
This sequence comes from Protopterus annectens, assembly GCF_019279795.1. NCBI lineage: Eukaryota > Metazoa > Chordata > Ceratodontiformes > Protopteridae > Protopterus > Protopterus annectens. The sequence continues at coordinate 254,772,061 of NC_056749.1, forward strand.
ACTCCTACATGTACACTCTAGAAACATGGCTCACATACCAGGAAAAATTGGGATTCACTATCCTTATCCCCATTTGCATAGGATTGCCTACTAATGCTGGGTTTCACCTCTCAAACTGAGCTTCCCCCCTTAGCAACCACTACCCAGTAGCCATGCTGTCTTCAGTCTGCCATTCACCTGCATGGCAGAATAATCTTTTTATTAAACATGCCTATTTTTGGCTATTTTTTAATTATTTTCTGTTTTTTAAAGCGTCGCACGTTTGCACAGCGCTGCACTATGCTTAAACATTGGAGATCGGGGGAAAAAATAAAAATTAATTTTTCTTAATTTTCAACCTATAAAAATGCCAATGGCCTTATATTTGGCCATTGGCATGCTTCCTCAACTGGATGCATCCTTTATTTGGAGCTGTCATAGCTCCATTTAGCTATTTGCAGAACGGTACTCCGTTACCAACGGAGTACATTTCTGCAAATAACACTACTCTTCCACGGACAGGTTAGTGTTTCCTGGATCGCAAATTTACCTCATTTGCATAGCTTTCAGCAGCAAATGAGTTAATTTGCATACCATAACACTGCCCGTTCGGTATATACCAGCACCGTGCACGCACTGTAGTTCCAAAACCTCCATTTATTAATAAAAGTTTAAAAAATATAAAAAAAACATTTACTTTGCAAATAAGTTGAGCGCTTTCATCTACTCTATGTAGACTTCATCAGAACAATGCATTATAGCTACAGCAGGTTTAAATATAAGCATCGGCCAATCACCTACATCATCTCCTTCTAATGAATTGAATTCATTAGTCTAAATTTAAAGTGCACAGTGCTTAATTTCCTTGTCGATCGCCTTTTAACAAAAAAAATAACAATTCTGTTAAAATATGCCATCCTTATACATTTATATACCATTCTCATAAACGTCTTGCAGGCACCACTAAATGTGGAAAATGTAATCAGTGCCATTTAATTATTAAGGTTTCTTCCTTAGAACTGGAAGATTTAAGTAGAAGTGTAGTTATGTTTCAAAAAGGGGATTGTAGGACCTCCCATGTAGTATATTTGGCAAAGTGTACTAAATGCCCCTGTTTCGACATGGGCAAGACTGATAGATGTCTTAGAAATAGAATTTATGACCACTGTTATAGAATTAGGAAACAAGATACAAAAAATGCATTATGGAGGCATTTAGATGGGAATAAATATTGTGATACCTTCAAAATGGTATACTAGAATGTGTAAAAGGGAATCCCAGAGGGGGAAGCATTAAGCATAAGTTGGGTGAGAAGGAAGTTAGGTGGCAGATCAAGCTTAATACCTCAGTATACCCTGGGCTTAAATGATACTATATCCATCAAGCCCATATTGGACAACAGTGGTTAGTCAGTATAATACTGCAGTACTTGCACTGTGAAATGGGAACTGTTAGGATAATTTCATATAATTTTATATAATTTTATACAATTATATTTTAGTACAAAGAAACTGTAAGACGTTTATGAGAATGGTATATAAATGTATAAGGATGTCATATTTTAACAGAATTATGTTTTTTGTTAAAAGGCGATCAACAAGGAAATTAAGCACTGTGCACTCTAAATTTAGACTAATTAATTCAATTCATTAGAAGGAGATGATGTAGGTGATTGGCCAATGCTTATATTTAAACCTGCTGTGGCTGTAATGCATTGTTCTGATGAAGTCTACATAGAGTAGATGAAAGAGCTCAACTTATTTGCAAAGTAAATGTTTTTTTTATATTTTTTAAACTTTTATTAATAAACGGAGGTTTTGGAACTTCAGTGCGTGCACGGTGCTGGTATATACAGAGTCTGTGAACAGATTTGGAGATATTTTGTTATTTGGTTGATTGTTCCGGGCACATTTAGTGTTCATAACACTGTCCATGCAAGAGTAGTTTTAGGAGCTCTCATGCACGCCCCCGTCGGCTATTGCTGAATCGCTCGGCAGACATATTGCCTGTCTGATATCTTACACTACTCTTAGACTCAGTGCAAGCCTTCGTGAATCCAGCCCAATGTTTTATGAAAGCATTACAATTGTTTTCTACATCTGGGAGAGGAATAAAGATAAGACAAAAATAGAGAGAAAGTACAGTTTTGTACCTACCATAAACGTAGATGTCCGAACAGGATAGCATCTGCAGTCATAACAAATGGGTTGTCCTGTCGTCAGGCAGCCCTTCGGTCGGCCAGATTCCAAAGTCTGGGTCCGGCTTCGGCTGATGTCGCACTTCACCCGACGTCATCTCTTCTGGTCTTCGGGTATAAAGGCATCAGCGGACGCCATTTTCCTCAGTGTTTCTTGCCCCAGATACCAGTTGCCCTCTTGGAAAGCTAAATTTTGGATAAATGCCAATGTTTCCAAAAAAGTAGAAGGCAAACATAAAAAATAAGCATGTATGTACATATATACAAACAAATACACCATAAGAGACTCCCCCCTAGCTAGCTATTAGGAGGGTAAATACCCTAGGAGTACCACAGAGGGGAAGGAGGGTGGGTAATCCTGACTGCAGATGCTATCCTGTTCGGACATCTACATTTATGGTAGGTACAAAACTGTACTATGTCCTTCAAGGATGCATCTGCAGTCATAACAAATGGGTAGAATACCATAGCCAAACTAGGGGTGGAGGAAGAAAAATTATGGTGTAGTTAGGATCCCTTGCAGTACAGCAGTGGCAAACCCTGCTCGGGATCTAGAGTATAGAGGTAGATTATAATGCTTGGCAAATGTATGCACGGAGGTCCAAGTAGCCGCCTCAATAATGTCCTTGGTTGCCACTCCTCGTAAGAAAGCTGTGGTAGTGGCTGTTGCCCTTGTAGAATGAGGTCTTATGTTCTGTGGAATTGGTTTTCCATGGTAGGAGTAACAGAATCTTATGCAATTTCCTATCCATTTAGAGATTGTCTGTTTGGAAATTGCTTTTCCTTCCCTCCCTGTTGCATAGGCTACTAAAAGCTGGTCAGTTTTTCTGTTACCTTTGGTTCTGTCCAGGTAGTAGCGTAACTGTCTATGTACATCCAAGGTATGCAGCAGTCTTTCCCCTGTTCTGTGGGTTGGGAAAGAAGGTAGGTAGGTGGATTGCCTGGTTTAAAGACACTCTGGATACCACCTTAGGCATAAATGTAGGATTAGTTCTCATGGACACCCTATCTTGATGGAAGATTAGGAAGGGTTGTACTGCCATTAAGGCCTGTAGTTCGAAACCCTCCTTGCTGAAGTAATTGCCAGTAGGAAAGCAGTTTTCCATGATAGGTGTTGAAGATCTGCTGTTGCTGCTGGTTCAAATGGAGGAGTGTTAATTTTTCTAGCACAAAATTCAAGTCCCATGCTGGTAATGGTGGTTTCCTAGGAGGTTTTACATTCTTGATCCCTCTGAGGAACTGCCTGAGTAGAGGATGCGAAAAGACAGGTGGATCAAGCTGTACTCTGCTGAAATAGCTGATGCATGTATCTTGATGGAGGAATAGGACAGGCCTGTATGTAGAAGCTCTGCCAAGTACTCCAGGATGTTAGCAATATCTATGTTCGACACATCTTTTCCTCTTTCAGCACTCCAGATGACAAACCTTTTCCATTTTCCTGCATAGTTCCTTCTTGTTGAAGGTCTGCATGCTTCAAGGATAATGTCTTTAACCCTTTGGGATAGGTCTGGGTTAGATGCTGCTATGTGATGTTCCAGGCAGTCAGTTGCAAGGTTTTTAGGTTTGGGTGCATGATGTTGTAGTTGTTCTGAGTTAACATCAAAGGCATCAGGGGTATTGACCACATTCTCCCCCGAGACATGCTCCTCAGCAATGGATACCAGTGTTGTCTTGGCCAATTCGTAGCTATCAGGATTATCCTTGGGCATTCCTCTCTGATTTTCAGTAGTACCTTGTGCATCAAAGGAAGAGGTGGAAATGCATATGCTGTCAGGCCTTTCCAACTGAAGGATAGAGAGTCCACCTTCCATGCAAGTGGGTGGTATGTCCTTGTGCAGAATTTTTTCAGCTGGTGATTGAGTGGGGATGCGAATAGGTCTATTTGTGGCATTCCCCATTTCTTTGTGATGGCCTTGAAGATGTCTGGGTGTAGCATCCATTCGTGAGCATCCGAGGTGGTTCTGCTTAACATGTCTGCTAGGGTGTTTTCTTTTCCGCACAAATATTGCCTGTAACTGGATGTTGTAGCTCAGAGCCATATTCAAAAGGTCCAGAGTCATTCTGCATAGTGGGTATGAATGAGTGCCTCCCTGTTTGTTGATGTACCACATGACTGTGGTGTTGTCTGTCCTTATCATTAAATGGCCTTCTTTGAGGAATGGTCTGAATTTCTGGATTGCTAGTTTTACTGCCAGCATTTCTTTTTGGTTTATGTGCAGGTGCAGCTGGTCTTGAGTCCACAATCCTTGTATGCATTTGTCCAACATGTGCGTCCCCCAGCCTAGGTCTGAGGCGTCTGTTGTGATGGTTTGGCTTGCTTGAAAGTTGTGGAAGGGTAAGCCTGGGTTTGACTGGCATGCTTGAGCCCACCATAGGAACTCCTGTTTCAGGCATGGGATTAGTGGGATTTCGGTTTCTAAGCTGTGCCTGTGTTGAGACCATAAATTCTTTAGGTACCACTGTAGCTTTCTCATATGCAGTCTGGCATGTGGGATCAAGATTATGCATGATGCCATGAAGCCCAAGGCCTGCAGTACTTTTCTTGCTGTTAGTTTGTTCTGCTTTGTTAATGCCAAGAAGTAAAGAGGAGTTGTTTTTGTTTTTCTGCCGTTAGGAATGCCATTTGTTTTACTGTGTCCAATTCCGCACCCAAGAATGTTCTTGTTTGGGATGGTATCAGTCTTGACTTTTGTAAATTGACTGTGTATCCCAGGGCTTGTAGTAAGCAAATGACTCTTTGTAAATCTGTTGTCAGCTTGCTTTTGTTGTCCGCTTGTAACAGGCAGTCGTCCAGGTATGGATAAATTTGGATTCCCTGTAGCCTGCAGTGAGCGATTACTGATGCCAGGCATTTTGTGAATACTCTGGGTGCAGTAGATAAGCCAAAGGGCAATGCTGAGAATTGATAATGCTCTGATCCTGCAAGAAATCTGAGGTATCTTCTGCAATTTGGTCGTATGGGGACGTGCAGGTATGCCTCCTTGAGATCTAGAGTTACCAGCCAACACTCCTTGCCCAGCATGGGAAGAAGTTGCTGTAGGGTCAGCATTTTGAATTTTGGGACAATGATGTATGTGTTTAAGACGGACAGGTCGAGAATAGGTCTCCAACTTTTCTCTTTCCTTGGTACTAGGAAGAGTCTGGAGTAGAATCCTTTGCCCTGTTCTGTTATAGGTACTCTTTCCACAGCTCTCATCTTTGTTAATTCCGCTATCTGCTTTAGAGCTTCTGTTTTTAGATTTGGAGGTAGGTTTGGCATTCCTCTTTTACTGGTAAGGTGTGGAAGTGGAACCTGTAGCCTTGGTCTATGGTTTGCAAAATCCACTTGTCTTTTGTGATATAGTGCCAATTTTTTGAAAATATGGCTAACTTTCCGCCTAAAGGTGCTGCTATTTGCTCCCTGGGTGTCAGAGCCAAGTCACTGTGATTGTCCTGTTGTAGTGGCAGTGGTTGTGTCTGTGCCTCGGTTATTGCCTTGCCACTGTCGTCCTCTGTAGGCACCTCCTCTGGATTGATTTCTGCCTCTAGAGCGTCTATTCCTGCCTCTTTGAGATTTTGAGGAGTCTGGAAAGGACCAATTTTGGCAGGCCAGTTCCTGCTAAACCTTGGGGCTGAACCTGTAAGAAATCCTTAACTGTTTGTACAGATTTTGCCTTCTCTTCCATTTTCTTCATTACTTGCTGAGCAGGTGTACCAAATAGACTGGTCTTATCCATAGGAGCATCTAACAGCTTTGCTTTAACATGATCCGGCAAGACCTGTTCTTTCAACCATGCATGCCTTCTTATCACTGTGCCAGTCATGGCTGATCTAAATGAAGCCTCCAGTGCATCATAGCCACATTTTAAAGAATGGTTACTAACCTGTTGGATGTTATTTACCATTTCTAAAACATATTTCTTATCTAAGGAGTCATCAGAGGACAGCTTCTTAGTTAACTGATCAAGCATAAACTCTTGGTATTGGATCATATGAAACTGACAGTTTAAAGCTCTAGCTGAGAGAGTAGCAGAGGTGTAAACTTTCCCCCCCCCTCTCTCTAAGGACCTGGATTCCCTTTCAGAAGGAATAGGGTTTTTTGCTGAGGTCGAGGCTACTGCCTTAGGCCCCTGGGATATAGTCTCAGGATCTGCAAGTGGGGCCTTGTATAGGTGGTGATGAGTGTCTGGCACCCTGTAAAATCTATCTGGTTTGGCAGGGGCTGGAGGTAAAGTATCAGGAGCGGTGCAAACATCATTAAATGCATCATCCACAACAGGCAGCACTGGAGGTATAGCTAAGGGCCTATGTTGTGGTAAGTGCAGAAATGTCCTTAGCCTTTTTCTTGAATCTGAGAAATCTTGTCCCTGCCATTGGAATTGTTCTCTCATGGCATGTAAGGTTTCCTCTGGTGGAGAGGCAGATGGAATGGATTCTTCAGCATCTGAATCTTCATAAGTAGAAAAATGAGCCTCTGGCTGGTCTGTAATGTCTGAGTCATCCGCAGAATCATCAGAGGACACTGGCTCGGGGGGCTCTGCCCTAGATCTCTTTTCTGGGGGCTGAGAGGCCCTGTCTGGGTGAGATTGGGATCCTCTAATTAAGGATATTAAATCCTCTGCCAGAGTAAGCATTTGTGAACTAGAAGTGGGCCTGTGTGAAGGGGGCTTAACAGGCACTGATTTAACAGTTTTGGCTGCTTTAGCCCTGGCAAAGGCCTTAATAGACATGGCTGCAGGAGGCCTAGCAGCACCACGTGCTGGGGTAGAGACATCCAAAGGGATGGTGTCTGATAAATCACTAGGAACCACAGTAGTAGGCAAATCTTCTGAGGCCGATTCAACTAAGGTAGCAGGAGCCTCAGTAGTAGTCATGGATTCGGCTGAAGATTGACCGGCTTTCTCGGTTTCGGCCGAAACCGAGACACTCGCGGCTTGCTTAACCGTGGTTTCGGCCGAAACCGCGGGTGTCGGTCTTTTTCTTTGCGTTTTTTTAACAATTTGGGTAGTCGGAGGATCCGACGGCATAATATACGCAAAATCTGAGCCGAAAAACTGTTCAGCAAACTCCGACAGACGCCTAAGCGTTCGTCGGTTGAAGGAAGCACAGGCCGAACAGGCTGCTACGTCGTGGTCTGGGCCTAAGCAAGGCAGGCAGTAAGAGTGGAAATCTTTATGAGGTATTTGTTTCTCACAAGTTAAACAGTTATTGACTTTTTCTGACATCGGCTGAGGCAAGAAAGAGTCCCCAACGGGGTACTTAGCTTTTTAGAAGTCTTCGAAGTAGTATTAATCTCTGGATCTGACCGACCGGCACTTGCGAACAGCTTCTGCTTCGGGCGCCACGCGGCAAGAAAGACTGAGGAAAATGGCGTCCGCTGATGCCTTTATACCCGAAGACCAGAAGAGATGACATCGGGTGAAGTGCGACATCAGCCGAAGCCGGACCCAGACTTTGGAATCCGGCCGACCGAAGGGCTGCCTGACGACAGGACAACCCATTTGTTATGACTGCAGATGCATCCTTGAAGGACATCTTAAAGTAGAAATACAGGCTGTGCCATGCATCTTAGCATGGACAGCCTTCATTACAGGTTAATTAAAGCCTAGGAGTTCATCCATCACCATGAGATAATTACTCCTATTAGAAGGGTTAAATTTCACTTTGAAGCTGTATATAGTGTTGTTTGTGTTTGTATTAAGCTAAGGAGTTCTGGGTTGTGTTTTTTCTGTTTGACAGTTTTCAGTAAATACAAAAAATACTCTAAGATGTGACATAGGTTAAAATGGATATAGCAAGAAACAAGTGTATAAAAGATCAACCTGCCAAACTTTAATCTATACATATAACACAAATACACTAGAAATTAAAAAGAAAGCTGCTATACATAATAGGTGGGAATAACATCATCTTATCATAATGGCAACCCTTTACATATTTTTTGAACGAGAGTGGTCTCACAGGTACATATAAAAAAGGAGTAGTAGTGCACTTAAGAAATGCAAAGTACAAACAGCTATGCGGCAGGAGACACCTTTGAAAAGAACTTAACATGTGAATTTGATAAAGAAAGGTTTTCAGGGTGGTTCCTCGGGAATATATGATACAAAGGAAAATGGGAGTACTTATATTGGTAAAGGAGTTCCAATATGATAGAAGAGGGGAGAAAAATATAATAATAATAGATTTGTAGTAGTAAAAGTTTAGTGGCAAGGGAGGATGATTGCTCTGGCATGTATTTATATTCCACCTAAAACTGCTATAATGGAGCTTAAGAAAATACTGGGAGAAATAATCAGCTTTCAGGAGGGAATATTACTTATAGGTGGGGACTGGAATTTGACTTACAATTTACAACAGTGAGGATGTATGCGGGGGGGGCCTATAAGGGAAAATAACAAGAGAGGGCAGATTTTTGAAGAAATGTACGAAAATATTTGGTATGGAAAACAAATTCAGTAATAGGAACTCAAGGGGAATTTACGTATTATTCCTCAAGGTACAAAAAATGGGCTAGACCAGACAGAAATTATATTTCACAGGAGCGTGTGCATTTAACTGAAAGTTTTGATCTGCATTCAATAACTATTTCAGATCACGCACCAACAATAACTAAAAGAAAAATGCATAGTAATGAAATAAAAAATGAGACACTACAGCTTCCCCGGCTGTTAAACACACAGGAATTTATGGAATGGGTAGTGACAATTATTCAAGATTTATTAGTAAAGACAGACATTTCTTCAGAAAATACAGCTAGGGAGTGGGATAAAATGAAAGTGGAATTTAAAAATAGCGAATAAATAAAAGAGACAGGCAGATATGGTTAAGAAGTAACAAGCATTATTTAGAGGCACTTACACACGTTAAAGTACTGCGAAATAGCAGGAATCTCACAGAACAAGAAGAGGCAGAACTGCACAGTGCTAAAGAGAAAATAAGGGAGTATCTGGGTAATGTGTGTGAGTTTAGACAGACTGCTATAAAGCAACTGCTTTTTGATAACTCCAGAGCACAAAAGCTTCTATCACAATGGCTCGGGCAACAGAAAGTAGAAAGGATCGTTGTCAAACTTAGGGTGCCCTTAGCAAGGAAAATAACCAGCGATGCTCTGGAGGTATCAGATATATTTAGGAAATATTTATTTATTATAATGTATTAACCAGGTTGGTCCAACTGAGCCAAGGGCCCATTTTCAGTGGAGACTCCAGGAGAAAAGCTCCAGATGCAGTTGATCAAAAAACAGCAATACAATAAGTATACAGATGAGAAGTACTTCCATACTGTTGAAATGATAAACAAAAAATACATTTGTACACTAGTTTAAGGTAATCAATCACAATAAAAAGCAGGGATATGTCATGTATAGCAGTATTTACAAGAGACAATATATAAGTGAATTAAGGTGGGAGTGTTAGTAGAAGGAAGAGAGAACCAGAGGATAAAGAAGGAGAGGGGGGAAAAGGGTGAAACAGAGGAGAGAAAAAAAGAAAGAAATGGGGGGAAGAGAATTAGAAGAGAGGAAAAGAAAAATAAGGGTAATTAAGAAGAAAGCTATTATATATCAGGCTGGAGTTTTGCATGGGCAGGACCAGGTCTTTTGTAGGTAGTATCCAGCAAATGAAGAAACACCAGCTGTTCCACAGCAATGTAGTTTATTAAGGTAGTAAGCGCTTTCAGGGATCCAACCCCTTCATCAGACCACAAGTGAATATACCTTACATAGTTTATAGTGGAATCAATTAAGGACAATTGACTTTCCTTAAAAAAAACAGTAACATTATTCTCTTAAGCATATTAATTGTAATAAAAAAAAAAAACATAAAATCATCACAATGCTGTGCATGAATAATGTACAAAACTCTGCATATAAGGTTGTTAAAAACAATCAACATATAGAGATGTTACACAAAAATTCTAAGAACATACATATCTATTAAAATCAACCATGGTATATGCAATGGAACTACTTCATGTATACCTATATTTACATATGTATAAAACATCAAATAACCTCTAAGCTATACTCATAGAACTATAGTCATATCGTGTGCAATAACTTAAAGATAAATATAAATATAAATGTGTATAAAATCACTTATCAAATAAGCATAAAATAACAACTGATGGCCTATTTAATGTTTTAATGGCCAAGCTTTTAAAAAAGGTTTCAGGGTCACCTTGTTATTCAGGCCAATCATACATTTAAATTTCTAGTTTTAGAAATGTTATTTGATAATAGAAGAAGGGGGGATTTGGTGAATGACACCGACGCTGCAGAACAGAAATGGATAATGTTATTGAGCGCTGATAACCCCCCTCCCCCCGGCCTGAATAACAAGGTGACCCTGAAACCTTTTTTAAAAGCTCTGCCATTAAAACATTAAACAGGCCATCAGTTGTTATTTTATGCTTATTTAATAAGTGATTTTATACACATTTACATTTATATTTATCTTTAAGTTATTGCACACGATATGACTATAGTTCTGAGTATAGCTTAGAGGTTATTTGACGTTTTATACATATGTAAATATAGGTATACATGAAGTAGTTCCATTGCATATACCATGGTTGATTTTAATATATATGTATGTTCTTAGAATTTTTGTGTAACATCCCTATATGTTGATTGTTTTTAACAACCTTATATGCAGAGTTTTGTACATTATTCATACACAGCATTGTGATGATTTTATGCTTTTTTTATTACAATTAATATGCTTAAGAGAATAATGTTACTGTTTTTTTAAGGAAAGTCAATTGTCCTTAATTGAATCCACTATAAACTGTGTAAGGTTTATTCACTTGTTGTCTGATGAAGGGGTTGGATCCCTGAAAGTGCTTACTACCTTAATAAACTACGTTGCTGTGGTACAGCTGGTATTCCTTCTTTTGCTGGATATTAAAGAATTTGTACACCGGCTGTTTCATTAGTTAGAGAGAGATTTTTGCTTTTGTAGGTAGTGTTGGAGTTCAAGTTTGAATTGGAACTTGTAGTTTCATAGTATAGTACTAGGCTATCTGCCCTGGGGCATTTGTAAGCCTAGCCATAGTGATGTGGCTTTTGCCACCCCATGAAATGGTGCAAAAATGTACAGAATAAATCTAGAATACTGTGCCTCTGTCTAGTAGTGACACAGTGAAGGTCCCCTTATATAACAGAATTAGTTTACTGTGCCCCTGTCTACCAGTGACACAGATGTGACCCCTGGGGTAAACTTATGATCTCCCATCCACTCATCAAGATTTCTCTTGAAGAGAGTCAGTGAGGGGCTCTGCCTAATATGAACTGGGATCCTGTTCCAAAGCATGGGAAGCCTCTGGGTTATGAATCTATCCCTCCAGCATGTCCTATTCATACTTGTGCCGAGGTTTAAGTCTTTAGCTCTCGTGGTCCTGATGGATTTGGATTTTTTGAGGTGGAGCATGTCCATCAGATCCTGATTGGACATGGCCTTGTACGTCAGGCAGAGATCACCTCTGAGCAGGCGGTATGCTACTGAATAGAGCTGAAGTTTCTTTAGTCTGGCAGAATAAGACATATGTTGGAGACCCTTGATCCTTTTGGTGAGGTACTTTTGTGGTCTCTCCAGCTGTTGCAAGTGCCGGGTGAGGTACATATCAAATGGGGCATTGTACTCAATCATGGGTCTGATGAGGGAAGAATATAGGGGTACAATGACATCCTTGGATCTGGATGTGAAACCCTTCATGATGAGGTTGGTGCAAGGTAGAATGTTTTTCTAACCACTTTGGCAACGTGGGTGTCAAATGAGAGGTCGCTGTCTACTTGGGTCTCTAGGTCTCCGATTACTTTTTCCGTACTCAGTGGGTTGCTGTCTATGTAATAATTTGTGGGTACTTTGTTTTTTCCAAAAGGGATGACTATACATTTTTTGGCATTTAGTTTAAGGCCGTGACTACGGCACCAATTGTCCGTTTCAGTGAGGCCTTTTTGTAGGATGTGTGTACCTGCTGGTGTATCGACTATGGCGCCTAGTTTGCAGTCATCTGCGAACTTTGTCAGCCATAGCCCTCCCATGTTTGCTTTAACATCTGAGAAATAAATGCCGAACAAGAGGGGCCCCAGGACAGATCCCTGTGGGACACCACTTGTGACTGGCTTTGAGTCTGACATTGCTCCAGCGATTTTAACTTTATGGGTTCTGTCCTTTAGCCAGTTTGCAACCCATCTAGTGACATAAGGGTTTACTTTTAAGCTGTTTAGCTTATCTATGATGCCTGAGTGGGGTATTGTGTCGAAGGCCTTAGCCAAGTCCAGGTATGCTGTATGGACTGCTTTGCCTTCATCAGTGGCTCTAGTGACTGTTTTGAAAAAGTCAACCAGGTTTAAAAGGCAGGATCTGCCCTTTACAAAGCCGAACTGGGTGGGGTCAAGCGTCTGTAGGTCCCCTATGTCTCAGTTTATGAGTTCCATAATGATTCTTTCCATAGCTTTGCAGACCAGGCTAGTCAAGCTTATGGGGTGGTCGTTTCCAGGGTCTGTAGGAGGCACCCCCCTTGTGGAGTGGGACCACTGTTGCTGTGCGCCAGTGTTCAGGTACACATCCCGAAGTAAGGCTAAGGTTAAATAGCATTTTTATGTGTGGGTTTAGCTCCTCTTGGAGTTCACGTAACACGCACCCCGGGATACCGTCAGGTCCCATTGATACTGTGTTTTTTGCTTTGTTTAGGGCGGTTCTCACTTGGACATCTGAGATGACAGGGAGATTACATTCAGCTGGGATAAGTATTTCTTCTTTTGGGGGTGAAGGAGGCGAGAAATTTGCACTGAACCTGTCAGCCAGAATGTTAGCAATATCTGTGGGTTCAGTGTATTTTTTGTTGTTGTGAACTAACTCTGAGCATATCGGAGGGTTTCCGCCCAGGTTTCTAACATAGCTGAAGAAGGCTTTGTGGTTATCTTTAGTGTCCTTAGCGATTTTCTCTCAAAGTTTGCCTTGGATGTTTTTATGAGAGAACGTAGTTTTCTGCTAATGTTGATCAGAGATGTCTTCCCTTCATGGGATTTCGCTCTGACGTGCAGTAGCTTCCTTCTTTTGTTATACAATTTGTTTATGGCCGAGGTCCACCAGACAGGACCCTTACATTTGGTGGAGAGGGACTTGGATTTGTTTGGGATTGCATGATCCATGCATTCTTGGAGATGTCCATAGAAAGCATTTGTGAAGGATTCGGCATTGTGGGATGTGGTATCCACTGGCACAGTGGGCTTAAAGGTTACCATCTCAGTCTTAAGAAGAGTGAAGTCTGCTTTTGAGAAGTTTTTCACTGTGGTCTTTTGTGCTGGGGGTGGAGGTGGGATATGTATATCCAGGGTGATTAGTTTGTGGTCAGATCTCACTAGTGAGGGGTATACTTCCGGTGTGGAGCATTTTGTCCCCATGTTTGTGATGATCAGGTCTAGTATATTATCTCTCCTAGTGGGAGAGGCGACTAGTTGTTCCAGTGCATTTGAATTTATGAATTCCAGGAACCTTTGGGCTAGGGTATTAGGGCTAGAATAATGTACCCAATATCTATGTTTGGGTAGTTGAAGTCTCCCAGTATGATGGTATTTTGTGATACATTTATATCCTCCAATGTCTTCAGGAAGGCTGAGTGGGGTTCTTGAGATTGGGAGGGTGGTCTGTAACATGCTACCCAGTTGTATAGCAGTTTTGCCTATGGTTAGTTGCATCTGTATGGTCTCTGATGCTTCATGTGTTGGGGATACTTATTTTAAGTGGAAAGGAGTTCCAGGTGTGAGAAACAGAGTATTTATATAGGGACTTCCCAATATTTTTTGATGGTTTGTATATGTCCAGGAAATGTTTGTCAGAAGTGCAAAGGTGACATTGAGGGTTATATTGAGATACGATATTGGAGACGGAGGGACAGGAGGTGGGATTATATAGAAGTTTGTATGTGATATGCAGTTGTGACAGAAGTAATTACTTTGGGAATTCAGGCCACTGTAGAGATTTAAGGGTGAGGCAGTGGTGGAATTTGTAAGGGTGATTAGAGGCAAATCTCACTATTTTATTGTAAGTGTGCTTTAATTTGGAGAGCAGTGATGACTGAAGGTTGGTGAGGACTGGAGCTGCATACAGAAGGAAAGGCAATAGGAGAGACGGGCCAAGTAAGGGTTTAGTGGAGGGTGCAAGAAGTTTATGATTATGGTACAGGAGACCAAGTTTGTGGTGTTTTTTTATGCATTAATTGATATGTATGTCAAATTTTAGTTTGTCATAAATTGTGAGACCAAGTAATTCAGTATGGGGTTCTGGATGGATAATAGTGTTTATTAAGGGCGGTTATGGAGAAAGTAGATTTATATTGTGCAAGTTTTTTTGGAAGGAAAAGTAAAGGCTTAGTTTTCTTAGGGTTTAGTATAAGTTGATTATTGGTGAGCCAGGTTTCGACAGAAGCAAAGGTGTCTTGGGTAAGGGCAAAGAGTTCTGGAATGCTATGGGCAGTGGTACTGATGGTAGAGTCATCAGCATACTGTAAAAGTGTGGAGAGGTTGGTAGCCAAGGATAGTCTATTAGTAAAAATACTGAACAAGAGAGGACCCAGAATAGAGCCTTGGGGGACACCGGTGTTTTTTATTGATTGCAGACCAGAATTTTTTTTTGGGAGGGTGGTTTGCTTTGGCTGGAGGCACAGAAAGTTCTTTTTTTTTATCTTTGCTGACTAGTGTTTTTACACGTTTCTAAGTTCTTTGTACCGCTGTAGTAAGGGAGGAGTTTTATTTTTAACCCAATTTTTCCAGGCAGTATCCCTCTGATGCATGTAGAAGCGTGTTTGCTTAGTTAGCCAGAGGGCACATTTTGATTTTACCCTGACTTTTCTGGAAGGTGCCATAGAATTTAACACATCTAGGAATAATTTGTTGAAAGTATTTACAGCATCATTGAGGGAGAGGTTATTTAGGAAGGACCAATTTATGCTGGACAAGGTGGAGTTAAACTTACTTGAACTGAAATTAGACAGATTGCTAGAATCTCTAAAAAGGTGTTCTTTGGGAGGGTTTTGGGAGTATCTATGGATGAAGATGGGGGAATGATCACCTACAGAGTTTGGGCAAGTACCTGGGTGACGGTAGAGATTGATATTTGAAGTAAGGATCCAGTCTACTATGGATCCTGAGGTAGAGTTTTTATTGTTCCTGGTAAGGGAGAATATTAGTTGGCAAAAGTCATACAGGTTGAGGCTGTAAGAAGGAAATGAGGAAAAAAAGTGTGGCCCAATCTATATTCACATCGGCAAGTATAATGGTTTCATAGAGAACATTTAGGGTGAGCCAGGAAAGGAAGTTTTCAAGAATAGGGATGTTGTCACCTGGGGGATGTATATGAATACAATGGATATTTTCTTATTGGGGTTGAGATGACAGTTGACAATTAGTACTTCTGCAGGAGTGAAAACAAGGACGGGAGGGGGGGTGAAAGTGTAAGTTGGTTTGAGTAGAGGATGGCAATCAACGTTATGAATACCTGTATAAAGCAGAGACATGTGGAAATCGAGAAAAAAGTACAAATGGAAATGTTTATGGAAGAGTTAAACATGCCAAATTTAAAGGTAAAAAATGACTGCATTAACAGATTAGGAGGAGAAGAGATAAAAAATGGTGCTGTATAACGATCTACAGGAACATCTCCAGGAACAGATGGTATTCCTGTGGAAGTCTGGAAGCTAGGAGGGAAGAAAGTGATAAAGATCTGGAAGGCTTTGTTTAACAGTATTTGAAAAGGAGGAGAAGCACCAACATCCTGGAAGAAAGCTGTGGTGGCTGTAATGATGGAAAAGACCCATCAGTCCTATCTTCATATAGGCCCATTTCAATTCTAAAACATGACTATAGTGTTTAATATCTATAATGGCTAAACGAATGGCAAAGATGATGCCAAAATTGATTGATATGGATCAGTGCGGTTTTCTGGTTTTGTGGAAGGAAGGCAAACATTTGACAATATTCATAGAATGATGATGATCCAGAGAGATGCAGAATGTGAGAAAATACCACTGCTAATGGTGGGTATTGATGCTGAGAAAGAATTCAAAAGAGTTAATTAGGATTTTATGAATAGGGTAATGAAAGCATTTGCATTCCCCGATATGATAATAAAGTTAATTAGGAAGATATATGAGGGATCAGAGGTGAAAATTAAGGTGGGGGGGTCCTCTCTAAGTTCTGTTTGAAAAAAGGAACCAGGAAAAGTCCTCTTCCCTTTTTGTTACTTGTGTTACATTTAGAACCACTGCAAAGAAAACAAGGGACTCAAATTCAAGTATATCATTGGTATAGTCATCAAGAAAAGTTGGCTTTATTTGCACAATATTTATTTTGTACTTGATAAAACCAGAAAAGGACATCTCCAGTATTGTGGAACATTCTGAGATTAATTTTGTATCTGAAAGGATTTGAAACCAAGATAAAGCAAAGCAAATAGCTATAAACTACACCAACATACAAAGTGATTGTGAAATACCCATATTTATTCAGTACTTAGAAGTAAAAGTTAAAGGATTCTGTTATAACAGCTAAGGAAAAGTGGGAAGTCACTAAAAAGTAGAATACAAAAACTGAGAAATTGGAATCTCGGTTTTATGGACATGGACAGCAAGATACAAGCAGTGAAAATGTTTTTAGTTACTTTTAGTTTTATACACAGATCGGGCATATTTTTATCAACTGCAGAAGAAGTTGTGGATCACAACAGATAGTTGAAGGATGTTATCTGGGAGGGGAAGAGGGCAAGAGTCAAGTCGGATAAACTGATCCTTCCAATAGCACAAAGTGGTTTGGGATTACCTGATTTGAAGGGGTATTTCAGAGCTACACAGTTAAGTCTCCTATACATAACCCAAGCAGAAAGCTGTAATACAAAATGGAAAAGGATGATGATGAAATTGAGGGGGGTAGCTCAACAAATGAAGAGAGGACTGGGATTTTGGATGCAGATCCTTAAGAAGGACAAAAATAACTATACATAATATTACATTCATAAAGGAGCAGAAAGTATTCTAAGAACTAAGCAAACAGAGGAATGGAGAAAGGAGTTTCTGCTGACAGGGATGACTGCAATTAGTGATACAGATAACGGGCAAGAGGGAGGCTGGAATTTAGTAGAGTAAACTGGCAAAGGAACCAAGACAATGGGAGCAAATAACTAGAGAGAGAAAGATAATAGTATGGGAGGAGACCACAAATACATTTGGACTGCAGGCTAGATACTGCCTATACTCTGATATCAATTCTTAAAAGAGAAGACAAAGAGAAAGGAACTGGGGGATCCCAAGTGAAAGACTAGCACTGGTAAAATTGTTAGTAGAATCTAGATGAGAAGCTGCTGTTAAAAAGGGGATAATTACTAGGGCATATAAAATATATAACTACAGGAATCCATCAGAGGAGGTTAGAAAGGATTGGTAAGAGACTGGATAAGCATTCACAAACAATGGGTGGATATATGTATGGCTCCCAAATGTGCAATAAAATCTAAATGATTTGGGATTTTTGCCGGGAACTGTTTCAAGAGGTATGTTTATACACCAAGCATACTCCAAAAAAAGTTTTCCTTAAATAGATTGCAAATGTTGGAAGTGTGATGAGGAAGAAAGAGAAACTGGGAACATTTTTTTTGGGAGTGTAATGAGTTGGCAAACTTTAAAAATTCCCTGCAGACTACTTTGTTAAACAATGGGTGAGCAAATATGTGAAACTAAGAAAATGATTTTTTGAGCTATGATACAGAATCAGAATTGCCTAGATATAGTAAGTCCTTGCTGAGTTTAATTCTGGTGGCTGCCAAAAAAACAACTACTAGAAAATGGAAATCAAAGTCTAAACCAACCACAAGAAGTGAATAAAGTAACAGAGATAAAAGAAAGTACAGTTATGTACACTTTCCATAAATGTAGATGTTAAGAGTGTATTCACTGTTGCAGTCATCACATTTGAATTATCCTGCCGGGGTAGCCCTCAGTCGGCCCAAATACCAGAGGCTTAGTATTTCTGCGTCAGTTGCTGCCACTCCAGGACTGACATCAGGTCGCCAGTGGTATAAAATCAGGCAGCCGACACCATTACATCAGTTTTTCTTTCCCCAACTGTCAGGAGCCCCCAAATAGGGAGCTAGGTTATGGTGGAAGAACACCACCAGTAGAAAGTAAATACCAAAAATACCCTGTAAGGAGAGAGGAAGAGAAAGAGAGAGAGAGAGAAACAAGGGGAATGGAGGGGGGAAACCAGGACTGCAACAGTGAGCACACTCAAACATCTACATTTATGGTAAGTGTACACAACTGTATTATGTTCTTCGTGTTTCACTGTTGCAGCCATCACATTTGGATTGATTCCCAAAGCTGAAGAAAAGGGTGGAGGCAGTCAAGAAGACTGGGGGCTGGCCAGGATGCCCTGCAAGACTGCAATGGCAAACATGCCATGGATTTGGAGAAGATAGGCAGGTGGTAATGCTTGGTGAAGGTATGAACATAAGCCCAAATTGCAGCCTTCAGGGTATCCCTGGTGTGGACCCCTCTGAGAAAAGCTGCAGAGGTGGAGGTTGCCCTGGTGGAATGTGTCCTGACTCCCTTTGTGGGCAGTTTCCCGTGCTGCTTGTAGCAGAAATGGATGCAGTGTGCTATCCATTTGGAGATTGTTTGTCTGGCTATGGCCTTGCCCTGCCCCCTGTTGCGAAGCTGACTAGCAACTGGTCAGTTTTTCTAAAAGATTTAGTCCTATCCAGGTAGAATCTGAGCTGTCTGTGCACATCTAGAGTGTGTAGAATCCTCTCTCCTTGTTTTGTGGGTTAGGGAAAAAGGTGGGCAAATGAATGGATTTGTTGAGAGCCACACTAGACACCACTTTAGGCATGAAGGAGGGGTTAGTTCCGAGGGAGACGCTGTCAGCATTGAAAATGATGAAGGGGTCTACAGCCATGAGTGCTTGTAGCTCTGAAACTCTTCTAGCTGAAGTGATAGCCAGAAGCAAGGCTGTTTTCCAAGAGAGGAATTTTAACTCTGCTGAAGCTGCAGGTTCAAAGGGGGTAGAGGGAGCTTTTCCAACACAAGGTTAAGGCCCCAAACTGGGGTAGGAGCTCTTCTGGGTAGCCTTAAGTTGTTAGCCCCTCTTAGGAACTGTTTGAGTAGGGGGCTGTGAGAAGAGAGGTGTCTCTGTGCTGAAATAAGCAGAGATGGCAGAGGCATTAATTTTAATAGAAGAGAAAGTTAGACCCCTGTGTAGTAGGTCTGCTAGGTAAATCCAGGATGAGAGGTAGGGAGGGCTGTGCTGTTTCGGCTCCCTTAGCCTGGATCCAGGTGCAAAACCTTTTCCACTTGTCAGCATATGGTTTTCTAGTGCTGAGGTGTCTGGCCTCACGTATAACATCTGAGACTTGTTTACTTAGACAGGCAGTTTGAGGAGAGGTAGGGAATAAACCAGGCTGCCAGGCTGAGGGTCTGCAATTGGGGATGCATGAATTCTCCATTGTTCTCGGTCAAGAGTGTTGGGATCTGAGGTAGGTGCCATGGTGGCAGGGGTGACAGGCTGCACAGCAGTGGGTACCAGTGCTGGTGTGGCCAGTCTGGGGCAATCAGGACTGTCCTTGGTTTTTTTCCTCCCTTATTTTGAGCAGTACCCTTGAAATGAGTGGTAGAGGGGGAAATGCATAGACCGAGCGGTTTACCCACTGGAAGGATAGAGCATCCACTTTCCAGGCCTTGCTGTGAGGTTCCCTAGTGCAAAATGTGCTGAGCTGATGATTGGAGTGGTAGGCAGAGAGATCCACCTTCGGGGTGCCCCATTTCTGGGTTACAAGGGTGAGGATTCTGTGTTCTATCTGCCACTCGTGTGGGTCTAGCAAGTTTCTGCTTAATTTGTATAAGAGTTTAGGGAACCTGGCAAGAATAGTGCTAGCAGGTGTAGTTGCATGGCTGAGGCCATGTGCCAAAGGGTTATGGCGAGCCTGCAGAGAGGTTAAGAGTGAGTTCCTCCCTGCTTGTTGATATACCACATCACTGTGGTGTTGTCTGTTTTGATCAGTAGAGGCACCGGGGAGACTAGGGGCCTGAACGCTGTCAGGGCTTGCTGAACAGCTAACGTCTCTTTTTGGTTGATGTGCAGATGTATTTGATTTGGGCTCCAATGGCCCTGAATGCACCTGCCGTCCAGGTGTGCACCTCAGGCATAGTCTGATGCATCTGTGGTGGGGGTCTGGGTGGCGTGGGGTTGTGTGAAGGGAGGTCCCTTGTTGTGGTTGCATGCTGCTGCCCAACAATGAAAATCTTTTCTTAGACAAGGTATCATTTGGTATGATAGTTTCCAGGTCTTGATAGTGTTGACACCAAAGGCTTTTTAGGTACCACTCTAATTTCCTCATATGCAGTCTGGCATATGGAATGAGTAGAATGCAGGAGGCCATGAACCCTAGAGCTTGCAGGATTTTCCTTGCGGATAACTGGGTTCTGGTAGCTAGTTGAGAGAAGTAGTCTGTCAGGTAGGCTTGTTTTTCTGGAGTAAGGAATGCCATCTGGGATTCTGTGTCCAGGCTTGCCCCTCGGAATACAATTTTTTGTGTGGGTACTAGTTTCGATTTATTTTCGTTGATAGTGTACCCCAGGGAGGTCAGTAGGTCCTTTACAAAGGTCAGGTGCTGTGACAGCTTTTCCTGACGGTCTGCCTGAATCAGGCAATCGTCTAAGTAGGGGTAAATTTGAATATTTCTGTGTGTATAAAAAGCAATGGCAGGCGCCAGGCAATTTGTGAAAACTCTGGGAGCAGTGGATAAACCAAAGGGAAGCGCAGAAAACTGAAAGTGCATCGATCCTGCCCTGAAACAGATATTTCCTGCAAGATTCCCTAATTGGGATGTGTAGGTAGGTATCTTAAGTCTAGGGTGGCTAACCAAGCATCCTTGGAAAGCATAGGAAGAAGTTGCTGGAGGGTGAGCATTTTGAATTTTGGTATCACCAGAGAAGTGTTTAGAATGAATAGGTTGAGGACTGGGCGCCAGGTGCCCTCTTTGCTGGGTACCAGGAAGAGTCTAGAATAAAAACCTTGGCATTTCTGGTCTGCAGGAACATGCTACATTGTCCTCATGCACAGCAGGGAAAGGACTTGCTTTTTGGCCTCTGCCCACTGGTTTGGAGGAAGATCTGGGAACCCTCTTGGGGTTGGCAGAGTGTGGAAACAACATTTGTATCCCTGGGATACTATGTTGAGGACCAATCGGTCATTGGTGATAGAGGCCCACTTGTTTTCATGGAAGAAGAGTTCTCCTTCTAGGGGCACAAGCAGGTGGGCAGAGGTAAGGGGTGGAGGTGCAAAGTCATTGTGAGTTCTTACCATAAGGGGGTGGCTTAGCACTTCCCTGTTTTTGAAGAGGAAGAACTCCATTGCTTAGATCTCTGCATTCCCTGGGGCTGCTGTCTGGGGGGTCCGTTTCCCCTGGGTCTGGGCTGAGCTGGCCTGGAGGGGACCAGAAAGGACCAGTGCTTAGAGAGGCAATGCCTAATGAACCTTGGAGGCTGGACCTGTAAGAAGTCTTTAACTGTCTGCATAGATTTAGCTTTTTCTTCCATCTATTTTAAGACCTCTTCTGTCTTGGTGCCAAACAAATTATCTTTGTTTAAAGGTGCGTCCAATAACTCTGATTTGACATGGTCTGGCAAGGTCTGTTCCTTAAGCTAAGCATGCCTTCTAAGGACATAATCAGTGACTGCTGCCCTGCAAGAAGCTTCTAGGGAGTCAAAGCCACATTGCAAGGTGTACTTAGTAACTTGGCTTGCAGAATGCATTAGCTCTTGTAATTCTTTATTTTCTGCACAAGCAGGAAAGGAAGATATTTTTTGTTTGATGAGTTCCATGGTATGCTGCTGCTATTTCAGCATGTGGAACTGACAATGTAGTGCTCTAATAGCAAGAGTAGCATACGTGTATACTTCCTTACCCCATCTGTCTAAAGCTCGTGAATCCCTGTCTGTGCTGAGGTTGCTTTAACTCCTTTAGGTCCTTGAGAGATGACCTCTGGGTCAGCAGTAGGATTTTTGAAGAGAAATTTGTGAGAGTCAGGGACTTTAGTTCCTGTCAGGTTTCCTGGGAGCAGGAGGAAGGGTATTAGGAGTCCAACTGGATTCCATAAAAACATCCACAACAACATCCAGGACAGGAGGAATGGCTAAAGGTCTCTGCTGTGGTAAATCTAAGAATTACCAGAGTCTTTTTTTTTTTGATTGAGGATAGTCCTGACATTCCCACTGGAAATGCTGCCTTAAAGTATGAAGGGTTTCACCAAATGAAAAATCCTCAGGTGGAGAGGCAGAAGGAATGGATTCCTCTGCATCAGAATCCTCATAAGCAGAAAGGGGTTGCATATCTTCATATTCAGAAGCATCAGAGTCATCGGACTCCTGTGCAGATAAAACTACTGAGGACAAGCCTCTCTTTCTTTTGGAAGGGGTAGCCTGGCTTCCTCTAATAAGCATAATAAAGTCTTCCGCCATTTTAAGCATTTGAGATTGAGGCAAGGAAGCAGGTGCCTGAGCTTGGGTCATCATTTTTTTGGGCATAGTTCGTACCCTGAGCCTTAGAAACTCTGTAGTTTTAGAAAGAACTGAAGACACAAAAGAAGTTGTCAGTTTGTGTCGAGTATCGGTAGTGCGAAGTACTTCCTCGGAAGCCAGTGCCTGCTTAGCAGCTCTGGACCCATCCAGGGTAGAGACATCAGCAGGATCTTTAGTCGAAGAGGAGTCTCGCGGCATACCAGACTCCGAAAGGGTCTCGGTAGTGGCCTGCGAATCCACAGAAACGGGCATCAGGGGCTGCAAAAGCATCTCACTGAGGACCAGAGAACTGATGACTAGCTTAACGGAAGCGTCGGCGGTGGTTATGGTCCTGTGCGGTCTGTCTTTATCCTTACGTTTTTTCGGAAGATCGGTAGTCGGATGGCTTACTGAAGCCATATTGGAATTAGACAACTGAGAGTGAAAATATCTAGCTACAAGAAGGGCCTGATGACGTATAGTTCTGGCGTTGAACAAAGCACTAAAGTGACAGCGAGGGACGTCGTGGTCTGGGCCTAAAAACAGGTGATGCAGTAAGAATGGAAGTATCGGTGTGCTATTTGCTTTCCACAGGCGAGACAATTGTTAACTTTTTCTGACATCGGTTAGAGCAAGAAAAAAGGATCCCCAACAGGGTACTTAGCTTTAGAAGACTTCAACTTCAGTTCGGAATGAAAACTCAGTTAGTGGCCAACCTGCACTCGTGCAAACTGCTTCTGCTTCAAGCTCGACAAGAAAGACTGATGTAATGGCATCGGGTGCCTGATTTTATACCACTGATGACCTGATGTCAGTCCTGGAATGACAGCAACCGACTCAGAAATACTAAGCCTCTGGTATTCAGGCTGACTGAGGGCTACTTCCCCTGGCAGGATAATCCAAATGTGATGACTGCAACAGAGAAACACAAAGAACATCTGGAAGTGGGATATTTAGAGATGGGTAGGAGCAAATTACATAGAAAAAAATGGGCATTGTGGGGAAAAATACATACAGAATAATGTTTCAGATAAGGAATCAGGATTATCAGAGGGCAGGAATAGAATGTGCTACATAATGTTCGAATGACAATGACTTTACAGTAGAGTATATGTGATGTATAATGTTTTCATTTACATAAATGTAGGATTGCCTGTCGTAAGTCATAATTCAAAACATGCTTCATGGTTAAAAGACTGCAATGATCTAAATGATGCCAAAGGTAGTCTTGAATACCGATGCATATGCATCTCCAAAGAAAGGGTCACAGAACAGCTATGTGGAGAGGAAGACTTAGGGGAAAAAAGCAGCATCCAACAGGTAAAGTAATGAAGACCAGATTCTAAGGCAATCTGTCATCAAAGCCTAAGAGAACATAATGGCTGAATTTAAGGAGTGTGGGAACTTCACAGCCAAACCAGAAGACAGAGTTGAGTGTTGTTGTTTTAGGTGCCAAACTCTAATCCGTTCAGATCGAACAGACCCATTTGTTGAGGCAGATGGAAAAAAAGACAACATCCTATCAGGAATTTAATCTGGACTGTCTATCACACTTCCCAAAAGGCACATGTTCATTACGGAGACTTTCCTACTTGCTCTGCCTTGACCTTAAGGGCGGAGTGCACTCTATGCTTAACAACCACTACTATGCCACAAGAGCCCCCTCCAGCAAAGAAACATCAGTTTGAGCTCCTACGGATGGACTGCCTGGGACAGCCCTTTTGCATCAAGGTGGCTGCAGCACTGATAATATGCAATCTTAAAACTGCATGGCTGGCAGATTAATGCCCAACATGACAGTTTAGAATTCCTGTCTTCCAGTCTATAAAGTGAACAAACAGGAGCATCAGCTCGAATCCGTGTGAATTCTCCTTCTAGCAAATAGTATCAGAGTGCGGTGAGGTTCTCTCGATTGCCATCCACTCCTTTTCTACTGCCAAGCATCATTTGTCAGTACTACAGAGCTTTCCCCTACTGCAACAACTGGGATTATCCTTACCTGCTACTATCTGGGCCCAACAATGCTTCAATAACTGCTTCACAGGAACTGTTTGGAAAAAGTCAGGTGCTATAAATACATATCCTGAACAGAGACTTCGGTTCATAGGGAGGTACTAGGCTATCTGCCCGAAGGCATTTATAAGCCTAGCCAGAATGTGTTGGCTTTCGCTGCCCCCTTAGATTAGTTCCTAGTGCCTCTGTCCAGCAGAGTCACTGAAGTGATCCCCGGGGTAAACTTTCTGTTTCCCATCCACTCGTCAATATTTCTCTTGAAGAGTGTTAGTGAGGAGCTCTGCCTAATGTAGACTGGAATCTTGTTCCAAACCATGGAAAGTCTCTGTGACAGGAATCTATCTTTCCAGCACGTCCTATTTATTGTTGTGGTGAGGTTTAGATCCTAGAGCATGTGGCTCGAGGGGATAAGCTTTCCTTTAAGTGGAGCATGTCCATCAGTTCTGGGTTGGACATGGCCTTGTATGGCAGGCAGAGGTCACCTCTGGGTAGGCGGTATGCAACAGCTGGAATTTCTTCAGTCGAGCTGCATAGGGCATCTGTTTGAGGCTAGTGATCCTCTTGGTGAGGTACTTCTGTGGTCTTTCCAGCTGTTGCAGGTGTCTTGTAAGATACATCCCAAATGGGGCGTTGTACTCTATGATGGGTCTGATGAGTGATGAGTAGAGGGGCACAATGACCTCTTTTGATCTGGATGTGAACCCTTTTGTGATAAGGTGTGCCACGTAGAAGGATTTTCTAACGACTTTGGCAATGTGATTATCAAAGGAGAGTTTACTATCTACTTGGGTCCCCAGATCCCTTATTACGTCTTCCGTATTTAGGGGACTACCACCTATGTGGTAGTTTGTGGGTACTTTGTTTTTTTAAAGGAGATGACTATGCATTTTTTGGCATTTAGCTTGAGGCCATGATTTTGACACCAGGTGTCCATCTCAGTGAGACCCTTTTGGAGGATGTCTGTGTCAGCCGGAGAGTCTGTTAAAGCCCCTAGTTTGCAGTCATCTGCAAACTTGGTCAGCCATAGTCCTCCTGTGCTTGCCTGTACCTCTGAGAAGTATATGCTGAACAGGAGAGGTCCTAGGACAGAGCCCTGGAGAACGCCACTTGTAACCGGTTTAGAGTCAGACCTAGCTCCCGCAACTCTTACCATGTGGGTTCTGTCCAAGAGCCAGCTGGCAACACATCTTGTGATGTAGGGGTTTATGTTCAGGCTGGTGAGCTTGTCTACAATACCAGAATGGGGAATGGTGTCAAAGGCCTTTGCGAGGTCTAGGTAGGCTGTGTGTACCACCTTTCCCTCATCTATAGCCTTGGTAACTGTCTCAAAGTAGTCCACCAGGTTTAGGAGGCATGATCTGCCCTTAAAGCCGAAATTGGTAGGGTCCAGTGTTTGGAGGTTCCCAATGTCTCTGTTAATGAGTTCCATGATGATGCGCTCCATAGCCTTGCAGACCAAGTTAGTCAGGCTTATAGGGCGATAGTTCCTGGGGTCTGTTGTGGCTCCACCTTTGTGGAGCGGAATAACTATTGCTGTGTGCCACTCTATGGGTACGTAACCTGTGGAGAGGCTGAGTTTGAACAGTGTGTTTAGGTGAGGGGTTAGTTCGTCTTTGAGCTCATGTAGGACACAGCCTGGGACACTGTCCAGTCCCATTGATGCTGTGTTTTTGGGTTTGGAGAGGGCTGTTTTAACCTGAGTGTCTGTGATTTCAGGAGCTCTACATTCTTCTGGTACGGTTATGGGTCCTTTTGGGGGTGAGAGGGGGGTGAAGTTTGTGCTGTACCTGTCTGCCAGAATGTTGGCAATATCAGTTGGTTCAGTGTATTTTGTACCATTCTGCACTAACTCCTAGCAGATCTGAGCACTGCCACTTAGATTTTTGACAAAGCTAAAGAATGCCTTGTGGTTATCTTTGGAGTCCTTGGCAATTTTTCTTTCGAAACCCGCCTTGGATGATTTTATGAGGGATCGCAGTTTCTTGCTGATACTGATCAGGGATGTCTTCCCTTCTTGGGATTTTACTATTTTCTGTCCTAGTTTCCTCCTTCTATTGTATAGCTTGTTTATGGCAGGAGTCCACCAGACTGGTTTCCTTTTCTTAGGGGAGTGAGTCTTGGTTTTGCTTGGGATAGCACGATCCATGCATTCTTGTAGGTGCCCGTAGAATGCTTTAGTAAAGGATTTTGCAGCGTGGACAATGTTATCCTTTAGCATGGGGGCTTTAAAACTTTCCACCTCTGTCTTAAGTAACAGGAAGTTTGCTTTTGAAAAGTTTTTCACGATGGTTTCCTTGTCCGAGGTGGGGGCGGAATGTGGATATCCAAAGTGATTTGTTTATGGTCAGATCTAACCAGTGAGGGGTTGACCTCTGGTGTGGAGCACCGTTCGCCCACTTTGGTGATGACCAGGTCCAATATGTTGTCACCTCTGGTGGGAGTGTTGACCAGTTGATCCAGGGCGTTTGAGTTTATAAATTCTAGGAAATGCTGGGCAAGGGAGTTAATACTTGAGCAGTTCTCCCAATTAATGTTTGGGTAATTGAAATCACCCAATATTAGGGCGTTTGGTAGGACCTTTATATTTCCCAGTGTTTCCAGAAATGCGGAATGGGGGTCCTGGGACATGGTGGGTGATCTGTAGCAAGCTACAATTTGAACTGTAATTTTGCCCATTGTTAGTTGCACGTGGATGATCTCTGAAGCATTGTGCTGTGCCACTAACCTGGAGGTGTGGGTATCCTTGATGAATATGGATACGACCCCGCCTTTTGTATTTCGGTCCGGGTTCTGTGGCAGAAATGTATGGCATCAGTTGTAGACTGGCAGTGCTGGGGTGCTCTCTGGAACCTTAAACTAGGTTTCTGTTACTGAACATATATCGATTTTCTCCATACTGAGGAGTGCCTCGAGTGCGTGCATTTTCAGGTTTAGACTTCTGGCATTGAGTAACATCACCCTCAGTTTTTTGTTACTTGTGGTATTTATGACGGTGGGATTGTCATTTGAGTCTTGCCTAAAAAAGGCACTATGGGGGTGGCAAAAGCCTTGGCTAGTATTCGAAAGCCTAAGGGTGACAGGTGCAAGCCATCTCTAGTGAAGCAAAGTGGCTTGTCCAGCATGTCATCCCAGGCGGACAAACACTGGATCCCCTTTGAATGACACAAGAAACTTAGCCAATTGTTGAAATTGATATTTTTTTCTTTATACTGTGGTATCATTCTTGGTGAGGGCAGGATGCTACTCAGGGTCAGGGTCATACCGGCCTGGGCTACAAGATCAGAGAGCTCTTCCATGTCTTTTTTCATGTAGTTCAGGGAGGTATGGCTCAGGTCATTCACACCAACATGGACAATGACAGAGTCGTATTTGTACTTGTTCTGGAGTGACCTGAGTGCTTGTGTTATGTGGCGGATCCTGGCACCTGACAGGCAGCTAACAGTAACCTTATCCTTATTCAGCCTAGTGAGTGGGACATCAGTGTGCCTGACTATAGAGTCACCTATTACTAGTATGTTAGGTATGTTATTTTGCCTTAAGGACTGCGATTGCATGGCACACTGGTTTTGTGAAGTATGTGTTTTATGATTTGTGTTGGAGGGTGGAGATTGCTTGGATGTCTGCTTTGGAGGTCTCTGTTGCTTTTGCAGATTTTTATTTAGAGCCTCAGAGTATGTTTTCGTGTATTTATGTGTGTTTTTTGCCGGTGCTGGTTTAATGGGTCTATGTGAGACTGGTGGTGTGATGCAAGTATTTCCCTTCTTCTGTTGACTATCTGATCCAGCCTTGGGTTGAGAGAGCTTAGCCTCCAGTTTGGCTGTATAATTGCATCTCTCGCATGTATTAGTGTTTGGTGGTAGGAGGAGAGGGTTGTCTGTGTACATGAGGCAGTTGTAACATTGCCTCAAAATGCCCAGATTCACCAGTTGAACTGGAGAGTACACCTGAAACTGCCCTTTGGACATGCCTGGATAGGTACAGTGAACTGTTTTACTTAATGGCCGGTAAGGTTGAATAGAGAGCCTTGTTCTTCTGTACAGTATAGGAGGGGTCTAGTGCTAGGGTTTATAAGTGCTTGTTATGAGTTTTGAGCAAGTGCTGGGCTTGAGTGCTTAAGTTGAAAGTTTGTCTAGAAAAGATGAGACATGGGTATGAAATTCAACACTTAAGTTTCTTAAATGCTTGTTCGGTTTCATTTCTCCATTGAACTTTCAATGGACTAACCATTAAGAAAGCCAGGGGCAAACAATGATAGCAAAGTGAGAGTAACTGACTAGTAAGTGCACTGGCTGGATGCCAGGAACAAACAAATATACAAGACCTGGAAAAATGTTAGCTGCAAATACTGGGGAAGAAACACTAACTGTGGAAAGTTCTGTAGCTGTTCAGCAAAAAGCAATGCAATCTTTAGATGCAACTTCCAATAACCTACAAGAAGATACAAGACAACTGCATACAGACCTGGTTAAACTAAACAAAACACTGGAGTATATCAACACAAACAACAAAAGTCTGGAAAAAAAACAGATATTCAGATGAGATGGTAACGCTGCAAAGAGCAGAGGTCAAAATGAAAAAAAGGCTGGCTGAATACGAGACTGCTCAGGAAGAGATGTTTAAAAAAATAATAGAATCAGTGGACAGCGCACTTAGGTTAAACCTGGGATTTTTAGCTATATCAGAGAAGCTGGAAGGAACAGTCTGCATTAATTATATGCAAGCACAAATAAGCAACTGGACTGGTATTCCACAGCAGGAGGTGTTAGTTGAATGAGCACATTGTGTGGGTGCTACAAGCCTAGCTATAAGAAAGCAGCCTACAACCTTAATTGTAAAGATGCAATCCTACCAGCAGGAGTAGTTGATTCCAACATAACTGTGGCAGGAAGACAAAATGCTAAAAGCGAGAGACAGCAGGGTGTTCGTGGAGAATGATTATGTACTGTACACCAGGCAGAAGAGGAGTAAATTCATTCCACTATTCAGGGAAAGTCGAGACATGGGTATGAAATTCAAACTGCTGTATCCAGCTGTCTTCAAATTATTCTTCCCTGGAGGGACAAATCATTTTTTGATTAAGTGCATGCCAAGGAGAAAATACAAAAGTTTTTGTCCAACAAAAAGTGAACTGTGAAACAGAAGGAGATTCTGCTTCTTGATCTTCTGGTAAGAAAGGCCATAGAGAGACTGTACCTGTGAAACCTTTTCCAGTACTTCAACAGAAAATGTTGGAGAGAAGGAAGGGAGCATGAGAGTTGAGTAGAAGAATCGAGAATACATTAGAAATGAAGCAGAGCCAGGACTTGGGCAATGGAGAAGAAAAGGAATAAAACCAGTAACTCAATGTGGGATTACAATGCAATAATTATATTTGTGAAATATGACAAAACAAGAAAATCTGGAAATATTGGACTTTTTCAAAATTTCTTAGATTTGTGGGTGACTAAACTATATGCCCTATTTCATGTCACTGATACTCGGAAAAATGCTTTGGGGAGGGGTTGAGATGGGAGAAAGCTAACTAAGTAAAGAAAACATTTTCTTTTATCAATACTATATTTGTGCTGTATGGTTTTCTTTGCATGTTATTTTTAAGTGTAATGGGGATCGTAAACTGGTGCTGCTGTTTTTCTTTTTCTCCCCTGTTCTCCTATTCTTCTAGTGCAGTTTTGAGAAATTAAGACAATGCAATGTAAAAAAAAAAAAAAAAAAAAAAAAGAAGCCTGGTTAAAAAAGGCATGACAAAGTAAAAATTAATGTGCATTTTTTCATTCCTACATGGAGAAATGACTCTATTGGGGACATTAGACTGATTAGTTTTGAGAGAGAAGAGACAGCAAGTAAATGAAAAAGAATACTGAATATTATTAGGCTTTTTTTCTAGCAAATACATGTACACTTAGTAGCAATTGTTCAGCTGGTCTTCATGTTTCCATGGAAACACTGATAAAGAGAAGCTGGCTGTCTGCTTCTCATGTCTCCATGGAGACAATCCGATGTAGAGGAAATGGAGACAGTCTGGTGGAAGGGGATTGGCTGAGGGAATAAAAAGAGAAACTGGCTAGGACATAATGTCTGAAAGCAGTCATGGAGTTTTCCCAACTGGAAGTGCTTTAAAGATAAAACAAAACCAATTAGATTTGAAGTAAAGTTTTCTGTTTTTATAAACAGGTGCATTTTTTTCTTTTCTCACTTCTTTCTTTTTCTTTGTTCAGTGTTATGAAATACAGGCACTGCAATGTAAAAAAGGGGGAGAGAGGAAAGTCTGGTTAAGAAAGTAAGACAAAAGAAAAATCAATGTGTTTTTTTCCCATGCTTGCATAAAGAAATGACAGGGTTAATTCTCTAGGCAATATCCAGTAACAAGTACATTAAAAAGCATGCAAATGAAAAAGAATATTGAATATTATAAGGCTTTTTTCTGGTAAACAATGTACCCTTAGCAGTTTTATGTCTGGTTTGCATGTCACTCAAAGACAATTTGATGAGTAGAAATGGCTTGGAGAAAGTTTTTACTGAAAGCATTCAAAGTGTTTTCTCAGCTGGGAAAGTTACAGAAAGATAGACAAAAATCAAATGGCACTTACTAATAGGACAGGCTGTACCATGCGTCTTAGCATGACTAACCGTTCTTTTTGTTTAACTCTAGCCTGTCTGTGTGGCTATCAACTTAGAACTTTTGCTCTTATTAGGAAGAAAAAACTTCAATATTTGAAGATGTACAAAACTTTTTTGTGTTATTATGAAGTTAATAGGTTTGGGGGGGGGGGTTGTTTGTTCTGTTTGAGAGTGTGACAAAAGGAGATAATGCCAGCACAGCTAGCTGGAATTTTGTAAATAATTATGTCACTGGTGAATATCGGAATGATTTATACAAGATACATGTGTTACAAATGTATTAGAATTGTATGTCATGTGTATATCAAACCGCTTGTACAGACGTGTGTTTGAAATGTGACCACAGTGTGCCCTCCTGGAAGAGGTTAGAAATGTATTTGCACTATTGTAACAGTTTCAATATATGCTTAACAGAGGAAACTGGAGGGTTAACCTCAATCCAGAAAACCTTAGAAAAATATCTGAAATTAAATTACTTTATAGGACGCAATAAAAAGGATAGATCTCAAATTTTCAAAGTAGCTAGAGATGTACGGTCTGTACTAGGATGCTTTCTGCATTGTCCTTGGACTGAACTAATTGCTACTTCTGAGAAGTCTCTTAGTGAGACAGAGCATTCTGCATTCTATGTTGGACCCGACAACAACAACTGGAACCATTCACTAAGTCTGCCTTGCTCTAATGAATTAAGTTTCTATGGAACATTATAATTCTGATAGATTCAGTCAGGAATATAGTCAATCTTAGTTTAGATGTTTTTCTTTATTTGTGTGAGCCAGTACTGCAATGTTATTTTAAATATTTCCTGCGGTTTTGAACTCTGATGTCACTTTGACTATATATTTATTTAGTATTGCCTTGCTCTTTTATTATTAAATATATTTAAACCTTTCATTGTGGCTGATCTGTGTAGAGATATTTAACTTTTGAGAGAACTTGCATATTTTTGGTGACATTGTGTGGGCCACTCCTAAGAGCCTTGCTCTTGGTCAAACTACCATTTGTATTAGTATTAATTAATAGTATTTATATTTCACAGTAAGACTTGACAACCTTTGTTAAGGGCCTTAGAGTAGCTGATAAGTAGTGACTAGTGGCAGTGGAAACTACTTTATTGTCTGGACAGAATAGTAAACCTGTGCCACAGAATAGTAAACCTGTGCCAGCCTTTCCCAGGTGTGTGTGTGTGTGTGTGTGTGTGTGTGTGTGTGTGTGTGTGTGTGTGTGTGTGTGTAAATCAAACCTCAAAGAGTGTCTGTGTCAGCGACTTGGGCAAGGACATGAAACACTGGTTGGACAGAGAGGGTCCTGGAGGTCTTAGCCTGGTCACTCAGCTGAGATTTCAACTCTATAGCTGTGCCAGTGAGGAGTCTACTGGGGATCTGGAGGAAGAGGGAGAAACCAGCCATGGACTGACTGTAGTCTGTGTGTGCTCTTAAGGGAAATTGCACATGGTGCAGAGAGCTGCATCTGGAAATACTGTGTGTATGCTCGTCATCCTCTGAGTGAACATCCCCCAATATTGCCAGTGGCTTGGAGAAAGTGCTTACTGAAAACATACAAGTGTTTTCTCAACTGGGAAAGCTATAAAGACATACAAAATCAAACAGAACTTACTAGTAGCACAGGCTGTACCATGCATCTTAGCATGACTAACCTTTCTTTTTGGTTAACTTTAGCCTGTCTGTGTCGCTATCAACTTAGAACTTATGTTATTTATTAGGAAGCAAAACCTTTAATATTTGAAGATGTACATAGTTTTGCGTGTTATCAAATTAATAGGTTTTAGGAGGTTTGTTGGGGGGGTTGTTTGTTCGGAGGGCTTTCAAAAAAAACAAAAATGTTAAATGTAAGATGTGTCATAGGCTCAAATGGATATGACCAGAAACAACTGTATAAAAGACCAACCTGCCGAACAGTATGTGCATGTAACAAAAGTTGGAACTAGACATTTAACAAAAAAGCAATTATACGGAAAAGGTGGTAATAATATCTATTTAAGAAAATGGTGCTTTCCGTAATCTCTTTCAATATGAATGATCTTACAGATAAATATAAAAAAGAAAGAGTAATGAAATATATTAAAAATATAAAGTGCAAATAGCTATGTTATAGGACATGCACCTGGAAAGAAGTGAACATGTGAATTTGATAAAGAAAGGTTTTTGGGATAGTTATTCAGCAGAATATCTGGGGCAAAGGAAATCAGGAATACTTGTATTAATTGCAAAAGGAGCTCAGATAGTGATAGAACGGGGGAAAAAAGATAATAATGGAAGATATATAGTACTAAGTGGCTACTGGCAAGGGAGGAAGAAATGTACATTCCACCTAAAACCGTTATAATAAGCTTAAGAAAATTCTGGGAGAAATAATCAGCTTTCAAGGAATATTACTTATAGGTGGAGAGTGGCATTTGGTTTGCAACAGTGAAAATGTGTCTGAGCAGCCTAGAAAATATAACAAAGGAGAGTAGATTTTTGAAGAATTTTATGAAAATGTTTGGCAAGGAAGATGTGAAATCAGTACTAAGAGTTTGGAGAGAATTTACATATTATTCTCCAAGATACAAAAACTGGGCTAGGCTAGACAGAATTTATATCTCACAGGAACATGTTCATTTAATTGAAGGTCTTGAAATGCACCCAATAACTATTTCAGATCATAAAGCCAATAATAACTAAAATAAAAATGAGACACGGGCACTTTCCCACCTATCGGCTGAAAAGAGAGGAATTTAAGGATTGGGTTTTGGAATTTATTCAGAAACTACTAGACAAGACAGAAATTTCTTCTGAAAATATAGCTAGGGAGTGGGATGAAATTAAAGTGGAGTTTAAAACTAGGGGGGGGGGATAAAGGAAAGGGAGATATGGGTAAGAAGCAACAAGAATCACTTAGAGGGAGTGACAAATGTTGAAGTATTGCAAAATAGAGGGAATCTCTCAGAACAATTGCAGAATGCTAAACAGAAAATAAGGGATTACCTCAATAATATGCACAAGTTTTGAAAGATTGCTATTAAGTAACTGTTTTTTATTATAATTCTAAAGCACAAAAAAAATTAGCACAACAACACAGGCAACAGAAAGTGTAAAGTGCTGTCAGCAAGCTTAGGTAGCATACAACAAGGAAGACAACAAGGGATCCTGTAGAAGTATTAGAAATATTTTGAAAATTTTATGAAAATTTGTATAAAAGCAGAGAAATATGGAAATCAAGAAAAGGTACAAATGGAAATGTTTATGGAAAAATTAAATATGCCAAGGTTAGAGGTAGAAGAGATTCAACTGCTAACAGGATAGGAAGAGATGAGATAAAAATGGCTATGGATAACCAATCTACAGGAAAGTCCCCAGGAATAGATGATATTCCTGTGGAAGTTTGGAAGCTCAAAGGGAAAAAAATGAAAGATCTGGAAGATTTTGTTTAACAGTGTTTTAAGAGGAGAAGTACCAGCATCCTAGAAGAAGGTGGTGGTAATGGTAACACCTAAAGAGGATAAAGATCCATCAGATCCAACTTCATACAGGCCCATATCAATACTACACCATGATTATAAAATGTTTATGTCTATAACAGCTAAAAGAATGGCAAGAGTAATACCAAAATTGATAGATGTGGCTCTATGCGGTTTTGTGGAGGGGAGGCAAACATTTGACAATATTAACAGAACACTGATGATCCAGAGGGAAGAAGAATGTAAGAAAATACCACTGTTACTGGTGGGTTTTGATGCATAGAAAGTATTTGATAGAGTAGACTGGGACTTCTTGAGCAGGACAATGGAAGCATTTGCTTTCCCTGATACAATTATAAGGTTGATTAGGAGTATATACAAAGGATTGGAGGTTTAAATTAACGTTGGTAGGGTCCTCTCTGATGACTTCTGCTTGAGTACAGGAACCAGGCAGGTTTGTCCACTTTCCCCTTTGTTGCTTGCATTACATTTAGAACCACTGGCAAAAAAAAAAAATAAGGAACTGAAATTCAAGGATATAATTGGTGTGGTAGTCAGGAAAAGCTGGCTCTATTTGCAGATGATAAACATGACAAAACCAGAAAGGGACGTTACAGTGTTGTGGAACATTTTAAGACAGTTTCACATCTTCTCGGGATACAAAATTGATGATATGGCTATCAAGATACAAGCAATTAAAATGTTTTTAGTCGCTTAAATCTTATACACAGGACAGGCATATTTTTATCAATCAGAGGAGAAGCTGTGGATAGCAATTAAAAAAAGGAGTTGAAGGATTTTGTCTGGGAAGGTAAGACAGCAAGGGTTAAGTGGGATAAGTTGATTCTTCCAATAGAACAAGGTGGACTATGACTACCCAATTTGAGGGGGTATTTTAGAGCAGCACAATTAAGGCTCATACATAGCTCAAGTACACAACTATAATTCAAAGTGGAAAGGAATGATGATGATACAGGGGGGAAGAGATTGGGATTTTGGATGCAGACTCTTAAGGAGAACAACAACAGTCATACAGAGCATTACAGTCATAAAACAGCAGGGAGTATTCTAAGAACTAAACCAGCACAAGAATGGAGGAAAGCGATTTTGCCGATAGGGATGACTGTGGTTAGGGATACAGGTAATAAGAAAGAGTTGGCTCGAATTTATTGGAAAAAATATTGGCAAAGGATCCAATATATTGGGAACAAATAAATATAAAAAGAAAGGTAACAGAACGGGATGAGGCCAAGAAATGTATCTGGACTGCAGGTTAGGGATTGCCTTCCTTATTAAGTACTGATATCAGAGTACAGGCAAAGAGAAAGAATAAGAGGGCTCCTGAAGGAAAGACCAGCATCGATACAATTTTTAATAGAATCTAGAAAAGAAGCCGCTGTTAAAAAAAAGGAATAATTAGTAAAGGGTATAAAATATTGCATGATAATTATAAGACTCAGAGGAGCTTAGAAAGGATTGGAAAGAGAGACTGGATAAGCAATTCACAAACAGACAATGCATATCTCTCAAATATGCAACAAAGTCTAGTAGATTTAGGATCTTTGCCTGGACGTGTTTACATAGGCATTTTTATACCCTAAGTAGACTCGAAAGAATTTTTACTCAGGTGGACAGCAAATGTTGGAGGTGTGATGGGCAAGAAAGAAGTGGGTGAGAACATATTTTTTGGGAGTGTAACGAGCTGGTAGACTTTAGGGATTCCCTGCAGGCCACTCTGTCGGAAATCCTGGATGAGCGGATTGGATTGACAAGGGAGATGATTTTTTGAACTATGATACATAATCAAAATTTCCTAGACATAATTATGGTGGCTGCCAAAAAAGCAATTACTAGAAAATGGAAATCAAAGTCTAGACCAGGGGTCTGCAAAAGAGCCATTTTTAGCCCCTCTCCCACCAATTAAAATTCATTGCGAGCCACAAAACCTATTTGACCCCTAAAATGAAGATAACACAGCGTATAAAGTTTTATATATAATTATACTAAATATAAAAAAAAATAAGTTTATAAGAGCAATATTTAAAATCTGTCCCTAATTTTGTTCCTTTGTTGAGATTGCTCAATCGCTCTCAGTGTCTCAGTGTGTGTGTGTGTGTGTGTGTGTGTGTGTGTGTGTGTGTGTGTGTGTGTGTGTGTGTGTGTGTGTGTCATATCTCTCGACCTCTTAGAACAAGAGATCTGGACAAAGCCATAAATAATGGGGCACAGAGGCCCAAAAATAGGGACACTTTTTAAATATTGCTCTTACAAACTTAGAAAGTTGATAACAGATTTTGCATTAGCGTTAATTTTCTGAAGGATATGAAGTCTGAAACTCAAATGTCTATTTTTCTGACTTCAGCCCTGAATGATTTACCAAAAAAACACAATTTTATGAGAAACCGACCAAAAATATGAGTTAAATGTCAGGACATTCTGCAAAAATTTGCACAGTTGAGAGGTAACTGTGTGTGTGTGTGGAAAATGCATGTTAACAGAAACCATGTTATTCTAGCAAGTTTCTAAGTTTATAAGAGCAATATTTAAAGTCAGTCTCTGTTTTTGTTCCTTTGCGGCTCTGTCCAAACTTCTTGTGGTAAGACTTTGAGAGGTCTGAGAAGTATGGAAACCTTTCAGGAGATGCTTCTGCTGCTGCCAGGGGATTGCTCGATCGCTGTGTGTGTGTGTGTGTGTGTGTGTGTGTGTGTGTGTGTGGAATGCATAGCAACAGAAACAGTATTATTCCAGCAAGTTTATAAGTTTATAAGAGCAATATTTAAGTCTGTTGTTCGATCACTGTCAGTGTGTGTGTGTGTGTGTGTGTGTGTGTGTGTGTGTGTGTGTGTGTGTGTGTGTGTTGTGCGGTAGAGTGGCCATTATTTTTCCAAGCTACAGGGTGCCACTGCAGAGGGTTGGAAAAGCCACATGTGGCTCCAGAGCCGCAGGTTGCAGACCCCTGGTCTAGACCAACTTTACTAGAATTAGTGAATATAGTAACACAGATAAAACAACCTGAAGTGGGATCTTTAGAAAAGGGAAGAAGCAAACTACATAGGAAAAAATGAGAATTTTGGGAACAATATATACAGAGAAGGAATGAGGTTTAAGAGGCAGGATTTGAATGAGCTATATAATGCTTAGCTGACAATGACTAGATTATACATTATGTATAATGTTTATAACTACAGTTGTTTCAATGGTGTCTGTGATGTATAATGTTTGCAATTGAAGTGGTGTCAATGCATTGTCTATGTCTTACATGATAATTTAATAAAGATATTTATTGAAAAAAATGATAGCAAAGTGAAAGATTAATTTATTACAATAACGTACCATGTCTAAAAAAATGCCTCAACCTTTAGTGTACTTGGGATGGCCTAATTCTGGACAGCCTCAACTTTTTTTTCTTCTGTTTTTCAGCCTGAGATTTCACAATCCTTCTGCCTATCATAAAGACAAATAGCAGGCTTACACCATGTCTAACCTGCACTTAAGTTTGGCTAGTTGTCAATCCAGTTTAGCAAAATCAATTCTAAATAGCTTGGACTTTACGGTGATAACTTTGCCAGTCTCCAGGGAATATTACAACATCAACCATGTAAACTGTGACTTATCCGGTATGTGCTCTTACAATCTTGTCTATCAGCCTCTAGAACACGGAGTGCTACATGGAGACCAAAACTTAGGACTCATTAGTGGTAAAGTTCATAATCTGTAGAAAATGCCATCTTTTGCTCAGCTTCTGCAGCTAGTGGAATTTGTCTACATCCTTTAGCTAGGTTTAAAAAGGTGGACAGAAACTTAGCCTTGCACCTTTTTTTTTTTACTCAACATGCCTATTCAAGCGCATGGGATACAAATCAAATTTAGAGGCGCTAATTCAACTTGCTAAAGTTAAAAACTTACAGACCTATCAGGTTATGAACCAGTACAACAGGACTGTTCCATTTAGTTAGGGAGTCTTTTAGGTGACTATGTACTCTTCCCCAACTACTTGGAGTTGGGATTTTCATATCCAGCACAGAATTTAAAAGACTTTTTTTTTTTTTTTTTTTACCAAGCATATCTTCTATAAAGTTCTCAATTAAACTAATTATGTCATTCCTAAGTACAAATTCACTTTGCTACTGTTTTGGAGAAAGGATAATCTCTCCCTTAGTTTAACTTAAGTAAAATCTGTAAGAAAGACCCAGACAAGGAAGTCTTCAATGTATAACACCTTAAACCTCCTGTATTGGAAGCCAATGGGATATATGGAAATGACCTCTTTAGGACGTATTAGTGTTTCAGCTACGTGGTTCTGAGTGCTCATGACTTTCTAAGTCTTTATGGGTACATTCAGGCCAATAAAGCCAAACCCTACTAGCTGCAGACATGACATGTTTTGGTCTTTTTTGACCTCAGCACAGCATAAGTGGATTGTGTGGTAATACTTTAGTAAAGCAGAGCTTAAAGTCAAGCCTCATGTCCATAAACATTAGGATGCCTTACCTGCCTTATGTTTTTTGGATGTTAGTTGGGATATTTTGCTTTGCAGGCACCCTAATGTTTATGGGAGCCCGTCTTCAAAATTAAGCTCTGTGTTTCCGAAGTACAGCCAAACAATTCACTTATGCTAATGATGAGGGGGAAAAAAAGGCTGAAACATGTTGTGATATAGGGAAATATTGCCAGCCCAGCTATCTGGAATTTTGTAAATAATTATATGTCATTTGTGAATATTATATGATTTATACAGAACTGTATGTTATGTACTGAGCTTGCCCTGCTGACTTAGAACAGAAATGCATATAAACTATACACCTGTGCAAATGTACATCTTAATAGTAGAAACTGGAACATAGAGTTAACTTGTAAACCTTTAGGAAAATAAGTTGAAATTAAATTTTATGACTGTTAT
Source organism: Protopterus annectens (assembly GCF_019279795.1). Taxonomy (NCBI): domain Eukaryota; kingdom Metazoa; phylum Chordata; order Ceratodontiformes; family Protopteridae; genus Protopterus; species Protopterus annectens. Next base: position 254,811,757 of record NC_056749.1, read on the forward strand.
AAAAATTAAGCTGCGGTGGTGCAGCGGTAACGTTGTCACCTCACAGCAAGAGGTGCTCCCGTTTGATTCTCGGCTGGAGTGCCTTCTGTGTGGAGTCTGCATGTCCTCCCTGCGGTCGAGTGGCAATTGAAAGACATGCGTGAATGGGTGTGCCTTCATTGAAGGTTGGGCATCGGGCTGGCACCACGGCACCATAAAAATCGACTGCCAATCATTAGCAGACCGGAGTTCCATTGTGGCGACCCCTAACCGGGAAAAGCCAAAAGAAAAACAACAACAACTGCGTTATAAAAGTTAATTTCAATGCAGCAAGGAGAAAGGATGTCTAGAACTAGGGTGCCCTCTGCATTGTTTTTAAAGTGTTTTATGACTTTGAAGATCTGTAAAGATCTGAGAGACATGTAATTCTCACACAGAGATGTTAATGTTATGTTTCCTTGGTTTTAAGAAGCAAGTTGTTTGTGAAAGCGCTAACGATTTTTTGATACAATATATATTACCTGTTTTTATTCCGCTGCTGTGGTTCTGTTCAACCATTTTATCCAAGTTCTGTTACGTTTCTGTTTAGCCTGGGAACTGAAGTCAGGTGACAAAGAGTGATGTCACGCAAGCTGACCCAGCAGTAATGTTTGATATTAATTTGTATATTCTCCGAGAGAGAGACTGTGCATTTCATCTTGGACCTAGCAAGAACATCCACTCATCATCACCATCTGCACTTGCCTTGCTAATAGTAACTAACTAGGATCCAGTGATTTCTTTTAGATATAGTTAGGAATATAATAAAGATTAGTTTAGATGTTTTCTGCATTTATTTGAGACTGAGCTGCAATGTTGTTTTAAAATATTTCCTGCGATTTTGAACTCTGAAGTTACTGTGTTGATGTACTGAGTATTGTCTTGTTCTTTTATTATTTATTATTAAATGCACTTAAACCTATCTTTGTGGCTGATATTTGTGAGACATATTTAAGCTCTTGGAGTACTTGGATATGTATCTGGTGACACTGTACAGGCCACTTGTAAATAGCCTTGCAAGGCTTGGTCAAAACTACCATTTGGATAACAGTAACATTACACAGTAGGACTGGACACCTTTTATAAGGGCCTTATAGTAGCTGATAAGTAGAGGTTGTTGGCAGTGGGAACTACCTTATAATCTGGGTAGAAGGGGGCATAGCTAGTAAACCTGTGCCAGCCTTCCTTGTGTGTGTGTGTGTGTGTGTGTGTGTGTGTGTGTGTGTGTGTGTGTGTGTGTGTGTGTCTGCCAGTTATTTGGGCAGGGGACACTAAGCACTGGTTGGACAGAGAGGGTGCTGGAGGGTCTTGGCTTGGCCCCTCAGCTGAGATCTTAACCCTATAGCTGTGCCAGTGGGGAGTCTTATTGGGGATCTGGAGAAGGAGGGAAAAACCAACCCCAGACTGACTGTGATCTCTGTGTGTTCTTAAGGGAAATTGCACTTTACTGTATGTGTACTTGTCATCCTCCCATTGTGTACGTCCTTCACTGTTGCCAGTGGTGAGGACTGAGGCTTCTTGATTACTGGGCCAGTATAGGGGCGTCACATGTCATGTCGACAGCTAGTGGAGTTTGACTTTACTGGCCCAAATGTACCCATAGAGACTTCAAAAGAAAAAAAAAAGTCATGCACGTTCAGAAGCCATGTAGCTGAAACACTAACATGTCCTTAAGGGGCCATTTCCATACATCCCATGGGCCTCTACTACAGGAGGTTTAAGGTATTACATAGTGACATTTCTTTCTTGCATTTTTTTTAATGAATGTTTTGTGTGTGTGTGTGTGTGTGTGTGTGTGTGTGTGTGTGTGTGTGTGAGAGAGAGAGAGAGAGAGAGACAAACATCATTAACATTAGCATAGCCCGTCTGAATCTAGGCAATTAAAATCCCATATATCCCAAATCAGAAATAATCATTTCCTTAGTTAGAACCATTTGCTCCCCAACACATCTGGCAAACTACTCCACAGGGAATTTTTAAAATCTGACCGACAGTTACATTTTCAAAAGACATGTTCCCAGTCACACTCTCTACCCCAACATACCTCCAGCATTTGCTATCTACATGAGAACTCTCTGATGTCCGCTTGGTAAATAAAAATACATATGTATAGACTTCCAAAAAAAAATGCTAAACCTTCTGTATTTTGCTGCATGCTTGGAAGTCATACAGATGTATTACCATTGTTCTTTTAAAAATTACCTTTCCATATTATTTTCCCCAATCATTTCCAACCTCCTCCGACTGTTCCTTATAATCATGCAATACATTTTATATGTTCTGTTAATTATCCCCTTTTAATAGCATCTCTCATTTTACACTCAACTAAAAACCTTCCCAGAGCTGGTCGTTCAGTTAGCACTCCCCTATCCCTTTTCTTTGCCTATACAATGATAGCAATCCCTAGTAGGGAGGGCAGTCCAAACTTCTGCTTCGCTTCTTTGCACTTTTTTATCCCCCCCCACCCAGTTATTTGCTCCCAATACTTTGACACATTTGATAGCATTCTCCCGGTTTATTTTCTATACTTCTAACTGCAGTCCTACTGCTTATTCCTCCTTTCTACATTCCCTCGCTGACTTAGTGCTTACATTTTTTTGCTACTTTATGCATATAATATTCTGTATACTCACTGTTACTCTCCTTAACTCATTCCCTCCAATGGAGCTCTGGAAAGGTTTCCACTGAAACTTCAAATGGGCAAAGCCTATGCTTTTTCACCGAATCAGATTATGTCCTTGTGTTTCAAACAAATGTTCATATCTCCGCAATCACAGTGATTACTGAAAAACTTTAAATGGCAAGCTCTTCAGCACAAGCTATTTTTATATATGTAGTTTTCTTTAGGCACTAGAATATAAACTAGATTTTATAAGTCACAAACATAGTAACTATCACATCTGTAATATTTTAAACTACTTAAAATATCTCAGCAACCAGTCAAGTTTTATATGTATTACCATTACCTCCCCCACCAGAATAAATAAATCTAACAAGAAAGCTAACACACTAGATTTGATTCTCACTAACAATCATACTCACTACTGTGACTCTGGACCCCTGCCTGATGACATCAGTGACCACTCACTCACCTATATCATTAGACATAAAGCCAACACCCTTACCCCAACCTCTACCAGACATATTAGATCCAAAAAGAAATTTAACCCTGATCTATTCAAAATTGAACTTAGAGCTTGCAACTGGGCTCCCTTAAAATATCTTCCTTTAGATGAAGCCATTAACTTCTTTAACTCTACCTTCCTTGCCATTCTTAATCACCATGCTCCAACCAGATCTATAAGAATCAAGGCCAAGCCTGCCCCATGGCTTTCCAGTGAAACCAAAAACAAAATTCATATCAGAAATAAATACTGGGCCAAATGGAGAATGACAAAAAACACCACTGACCAACTAACATTTAGACAGCTAAGAAATGACACTAAAAAGGCCATACTCTCTGACAAACAAAACTACTACTTACAATATCAACAACCTAATCACAACAACCCTCATAAATTCTGGGCCAGCATCAAGCAATTACTCCACCCAGGTCAATCTACTACACCAAACCCTCAAAATACAGACTTGAATAATCCAATCCATACAGCTAATACCTTCAATACCTTTTTTACAGACACTATCCAATTACTAGCCAGTCAACTATCACCTAATACCTTCAGAATACCCTCATACTCCTCAACTCCACCGCCCCCTTTTCATTTCAAACCTGTTACAACCTCATTTATTCAAACCCTTTTGAATAAACTGAAACCATGCTCTCCTTCTGCAGACCTACTGCCTTCTGCATATCTACAGATATCATCCAAGGCCATAGCCTATCCTATTTCCATATTGATCAATAGATCAATTACTGAAGGTTACATCCCCACCTTATGGAAAGTCTCCCATATAATCCCACTACATAAAGGAGGACATTCCACAGAAATATCAAACTATAGCCCCATTGCCCTACTTTCTCCCCTAGCTAAAATTATGGAGAAGTGTATCCATAAGCAGCTACTCCACCATCTAATTGAAAATAACTTACTTTCCAACTGGCAACATGGTTTCAGACCCTCGCACAGCACTACCAGTGCCCTCGTCTTTCACTGACTACATTAACAGGCACCAAAACCTGAATAACCTTTCTTCTGTTCTATTTATCGACCTGTCCAAAGCATTCGACATGGTAAACCACCAAATTCTCTTAAACATCCTGAAATCTCTGTCATTAGACACACTTTCCATAAAATGGTTCCAATCCTACCTTGACAACCGACAGCAAGCAGTACTTTGGCAAAACACTTTATCCACCCTTCTACCTGTTACCTTAGGAGTCCCTCAGGGGTCCACACTTGGACCTCTTCTCTATATTTATTAATGACCTTCATCTAGCTATCCCACAAGCCACCTGCATACAATATGCTGATGACTCAACACTATTATGTTCAGCTACATCATCCCATGACCTTCATGCTCTCACCCAAAAAGTATTCAACATAGTTGAACAATGGTTCACTCGGCATTGCCTCCTCTTGAACCCTAAAAAAAACAAACTCCTCCTCTTCACGCCTACTCATAAGTCCTCCTCTCTCCAATTCTCAGTAACATCTACCAATGGTACTATCATATCTCCTGACTCTACCACCAAACTACTCGGTTTCACCATCGACAATAATCTGAGCTTTGACATCCACATCAATAATAGCATAAAGACTGTTAATAAAAAAAGTGGTACCCTCTATAGGATAAAACCCTTCCTTTCCCCACTGCTAAAACTACTATTGCCCACACACATTTGATCTCTACACTCCTTTATGCCTCTCCCATTTTTACTAATCTCTCCAAGAATAACCTCAACAAACTGGAAACGGCCTATAATAATATAGCACGATTTGCTACAGGCAACCCATTCTGAACCCATCATTGCATAAACCTAAAACAGCTAGGACGGTTAGAACTACAACACCTGATTAAATTTCAACAACTCACCCTTGCCCACAACATTCTTTATAAACCTTCTAATACTCCAAGTTTATCTACCCTAATCACCCCCTATACAAATCTGAAGTCCTTACGCTCATCTCAAAAACTACTAGTCCACACCACTAAACCCAACAACAGAGCTGGGGATTCCCTTTTCTCTAATTCTGTAGGTAAATCCTGGAATCTTCTCCCTTGTGACCTCTCCTCACTCACCTCATTATCTCCCTTTAAAAATAGACAAACTTCTCCTCAAAACTCATTGGCTATGCCCTTGTTCAAATCCAGACTCGTCATCTACCTCTACTAATTTGTCTAACCTATCCAGTGCTTACTATCCTCTGCTACTTTTTTCCATCTTATCATATTTTTCTTATCTACCCTTTTCATTTTTTATATCCTCTTTTTACTTTCTCTTCTTACGCAACTCCTTTGCTACATTACTACTCACCTAACTTCCTTTGTTTACCTCTGACTTAACCTGACTTATATCTCCATACCTGAAATTTCACTATTTTATGATTTTTGTCCTCAATAATATATCCGGTTACAAACTCTGTACCGCTAATTACTTCATACCATTGTTGATGATTTTTATTTCCTTTTTGAAAGTTGCTATTTTTATTAGTATATTGATATTTTTTCTGTGTTGTTTGAACTTGCATTACTGTATTTAGACCATGTCTTGGAGCTTATCTCCCCGGGCCTCTACTGAAAAAGGACATGTATCCAGCTGGACTAGCCCGGTCAACAAATGTAAAAATAATAAATATATATATATATATATATATATATATATATATATATATATATATATATATACACACAGATAGATATATAGATATATTTTATATATATATATATATATATACACACACACACACACACATACACAGATAGATATATAGATATATAGATATATTTATATTACATACTGTTAGTAGCATTTTATTCATCTAGCTGAGAACTTTCATATGAAGCTATGCAGTTCTGTCTGTGCTATCTGGTTGCTGAGATACTTAGAAAAGGAGAACATTCATGAAAAATATAAATATTACATGAACAACAATTAATATTTCTTTACCTATACTAAAGAGAGGTCAAATATCAACACAGTTATGTTTGACATTGTGTAAGCTTTAAGAAGAAATATTGCAATACTTTGTAGGCAGCATGGTTTTAATATTAATGCAAATATGAACAAGCACTATTTGACGCCTAGAGATGTAAGTAGGTTGTAAATGCAGAAACATATATGGGTGTAACCCAGCTGCAATGAGTTAATGACCTGCATCCAAAATCCTACTCTCTTAATTTCTTGAACTCTACCCAGTTTCATCATCCTTTTCCAGTCTGATTTACAACCTTCTGCTTGAGTTGTGTATACGAGCCTAAATTGTACAGTTCTACAAGTATCCCTTCAAAATTAGGTAATCCTAAACCACTTTGTTCTATGGGAATAATCAATTTAACCAAAATAACTCTTGCCTACTTTCTCATCCAAATTATTTAACAAAGAGCAGAAGGAATTTAATTGCCAACATCATCTACTTTTTTGTTGTTGTTGTTTGTCTTTCAGCTTTTCCCAGTTAGGGTTCACCACAGCAGAACTCCGGTCCTCTAATGATTGGCAGTAGATTTTCACGAACGCCGAGGTGCCAGCTCGACGTCCAACCTTCAACGAAGGCACGCCCATTTACTCATGTCTTTCAAACACCACCCAACCGCGGGGAGGACATGCAGACTCCACACAGAAGGCACTCCCCGCATTCCAGCCGAGAATCGAACGGGAGAACCTCTTGCTGTGAGGCAACAACGCTACCGCTACACCACCGCGGCATTCCTTCTACTATAATTGATAAAAATATGGCTGACCTGTATATAAACCACAGTTGTGCTTTTGGGCACAAATTGTAGCGAGCTTTAACTGTTTCTACAGGAAATGCATTGTCAACACCAACTGTGCTGTACTTCTCTACATACCCTTTCTTAAGAAACTTAAAAATTCTGCTTGGATAGTACCAGCTTATTCTCATTTGCAGGCAAGACAACACATCCATGTCAGATTATTTGCTGCAATTAAATCTATCATAAGGTTTTCAAGTTCAGTTAATCAATGTTCCATTAAAACAGACCAGGTCAATCAAATGCCCACTTTCTTGAATTAAAGAGTGACTTTTAAAACTTGCCTACTACCTATCTACTACCTAGATTTCTAAAATGTTCCTTACAATGATCATACATATACTACAGCTACAGTTTCAAACATGCAGCATGTCAGCCATCTTTGGACTTACTGGTTTGTTTATATTAAATGTCCATTTATGGAACTTACAAAACACTGCACTTCAGGTGATGTCCCAGCCTTAATCTCACAGTTCAAAGTCAATGCAGGCCTTCAACATGTCCCCAGACAACTATGATGACAGTATCCTGCCCTACTCAGCTTGGGGACCACTTCTCGAGAAGCCTACCTTTAAAGGGCCAGTAGGCATGCATCTACATAATCTTCCTAGTTTTGATTCTTTAGATGGCCACTACTTTATCTGCAACCGAGATGGGCTGCTGGTTCACCAGGTTGGACATTTGTTATTACAGGCTAAACAGTTATAGATCACTAGCTGCATCTCTCTGTCTCTGTCTCTGTCTCTGTCTCTGTCTCTCATTTCTGGAGTGTTGTGGCAATGCTCAGTAAGACCTAGAGTTGTATTTCCATTTTTCAAGGTTTATTTCTAAAACAAATCCCAGCATGGGCATTGGGTTTTCACAGCACATAATAGCTCTCTTTTTCTGCCACAAGGATCTCCAGAATGGTATAAATCTTTCTGTAATATTTAACAGATACAGAAGGTGACTTCTCAGTCCACAAATGGAAAGGTTAATTTCACTTTAAAAATGCGGTTCACTTCTGCAACTGTTAAGCCACCAGTTATATCACAGCAAAGCCCACGTTTCTGAGTGAGGAAGAAACAATCTCAATCACACTTTCCTCATAGCCTCATGAAATAAAACTGCTTCTTCTCCTTTTAAACCTTTACTGAATTATCACTTGTGACACAGGCAAAATTACATTTATATAAAAGTAATCAAACTGTATTAACAAGTTCATGTTTAATAACATATTACTTCACATATATTGCTATATATCATATAACCTAAGCAAGATTACATAAATTATTCCATTCCCGCCCTTTTCTTTAAATAAGAAACATCTTTATTAAACCATCATTTACAACACAGGCAATCATACATTTATATAAATGAAAACAAACTACACAACACAATCCTAGTTAAAAGCATTTTACATCACAAACCATATTGACACACTCCCAGTTGCAAACATTATGCATCACTTATAATCTACCCAATCATTTTCAGGCAAACATTACATAGCTCATTTAAGTCCTGCCTTCTTTAAACCTCATTCCTCCCCAGTATGTACTGTTCCCACCGTTCATTTTTCTTATGTAGTTTGCTCCCACCCTTTTCCAAAGATCTCAACTCCAGTTGTTTTATCTCGGTTACTATATTCACTACTTCTAGTATAGTTGGTTTAGATTTTGATTTCCATTTTCTAATTGCTTTTTTGGCAGCCACCATAATTAGACACAGCAAGGCCTTACCATGTCTAGCAATTCTGATTCTGTATCATAGCTCAGAAAAATATCATCTCCCTCTTCACACCAATCTACCCACCCAGAATCTCTGACAGTGCATACCGTAGGAGTCTTTACAGCCAACAACTCACTGCACTCACAGAAAATATGTGACCAGTTACCTCTTTCTTCCCCGTCACATCTCCAACATTTGCTGTATACATGAGGAAAAAATATTAGGAGTCTACTTGGAGTATAAAAATATCTACATAAACATTTCCAAGCAAAAATTCTAAATCTTCTAGATTTTATTGCACATTTGGAAGACATACATATAGCGTCCCATTGTTTCTTTGTGAATTGCTTATCCAATCTCTAACCTCTTCAGCTTGGTTCTTATAGTTATCATCCAATACTTTATATGCTCTTCTAATTATTCCTTTTTTAAATGGTAGCTTCTGTTCTAGATTCTACTAAAACTTCTATCAGTACTGGTCTTTTGTTTAGGACCCCGCTATTTATCTTTGCCTATACTCCGAGATCAATCCTCAACAGGGAAGGCAATCTCTTGTACCTGCAGTCCAAATAAAGTCTTGGTCACTTCCATATCTATCGTCTTTCCCTCCTCTCTTGTTCTTTGCTCCTAATACCTTAGTTCCTTTATCAGTTTTCTCCAATAAATTCTAGCCCCTTCTTACTTACTGTCTATATCCCTAATTGCAGTCATCCCTATCAGCAGAATCTCCTTTCACCATTCCTGTGTTAGCTTAGTTCTTAGAATACTTTCTGCTACTTTATAGATACAATATTTTGTACGATTATTGTTATGTTCCTTAAAAGCTTGCATCCAAAATCCAAGTCTCTCCTTGTTTCTTGAGCTTCCCCCCATTTCATCATCATCCCTCTTCACTTTGAATTATAATTTCCTGCTTGTGCTATGCATAGGAGCCTTAACTGTGTATCTCTGAAATACCCCTTCAAATTGGGTAATCCAAATCTACCCTGTTCTACTGGAAGAATCAGCTTATCCCACTTGACTCTTGCCATCTTCCCCTCCCAGATAAAGTCCTTCAGCTCTTTATTAATTGCTATCTACAACTTCTCCTCAGGTTGATAAAAATATGCCTGACCTGTGCATCAGGCTTAAGGGACTGAAAATTTTGACTGCTTGTATCTTACTATCCATATCCAAATAAAAAAGCTTCCGTTTTCTTAGTTTTTGTATTAGCTTTTGTTTAGTCTCTTCCCACATATCCTTAGCTGCCACATCAGAATCATTTTAAGCTGTGCTCCTAATTACTTCATTTTATCATGTCCCCATAAAAATTGCTGAACCAATTAATATGTATGTACATAATTTACTGCTATTACCTTTATTTTAGCTTCATTCATTTTATAGCCATAAAAGATCTGAAACTCTCTCAAAATGTTCCACAACATTGCAATGTCTCTTTCTGGCTCTGTCAGCTATAAAATAATATCTGCAAATAGAGCCATCTTTTCTTGACTACCACACAAACTATATCCTTAAATTTCTGAGTCCCTTATTTTTTTTTTTTGTCAAAGGGAAAGTGGACACACCTGCGATCAAGCAAAAATTATCACAGGACCCCCACCCACTATAATTTTCACCTACAATCCCTCATACATCTTCCTAATCAACCTTGCAATATTTTTAGGAAATGCAAATGCTTCCATTGCCCTGCTCATAAAGTCCCAGCTTACTCTGTCAAATGCTTTCCCTGCATCAAGACCCACCAACAACAATGGTATTTTCTTACATTCTGCTTCCCTCTGGATCATCACTGTTCTGTTAAAGTTGTCAAATGTTTGCCGGTCTTCCACAAAACCACACTGATCCATATCTATAAATTTTGGCATTACGTTTCCCATTCTTTTAGCTATTATAGACATGAATACGAAGCTGGATCCAATGGATTTTTACCCTCTTTAGGTATTACAGCTACCACTGCTTTCTTCCAAGATGTTGGTACTACTTCTCTTAAAATACTGTTAAACAAAATCTTCCAGATCTTTATCAGTATTTTCCCTCCTAGCTTCCACACTTCCACAGAAATACCATCTATTCCTGAAGACCTTCATGTAGATTGGTTATACATTACAACTTCCATCTCATCTCTTGCAATCGTAACCGTAAGTGAGCCTCATCTACCTCTGACCTTGGCATATTTAATTCTTCCATAAACATTTCCATTTGTATCTTTTCTTGATTTCTGTATTTCTCTGTTTTATACAGACTTTCATAGAATTTCCTAAATATTTCTAATACCTCTTGTTACCTTCCTTGTTAAAGGCTCCTTAAACTTGGCATCAGCCCTTTTGACTTTCTGTTGCCAGAGTCATTGTGCTAAAAATTTTTCTTCTTTATTGTGACTATCAAAAAACAGTTGCTTAACAGCAATCTTTCTAAACTTGTGCACATTATTGAGGTAATCCCTTATTTTCTGCTTAGCATTCTGCATTTCATCCTGCTCTTGTTCTGTGAGATTCCCCCCATTCTGCAGTACTTTAACATTTGTCAGTCCCTCTAACTAATTCTGGTTACATCTTAACCACAGCTCCCTTTCTTTTATTTCCACTCTATTTTTAAACTCCACCTTAATTTTATCCCACTCTCTAGCTATACTTTCAAAAGTAATTTGTATCCTCTTGAATAACTCCTGAATAATATCCACTACCCATTCCTTAAATTCCTCTCTTTTCAACAGATAGGTGGGAAAGCGCCAGTGTCTCGTTTTTATTTTAGTTATTATATCCGCAGTGGTGGTGCTGCGGCAGCGTTGTCGCCTCACAGTAAGACGCTGTCCGGTTCGATTCTCAGCTAGAGCATCTTCTGCGTGAAGACATTCGCGAATGGGCGTACCTTCGTTGAAGGTTGTGCGTCAGGGCTGGTAACTCCGCATGTAAAAATCAACTACTAATCATTAGCGGACCGAAGTTCTGCTGTGGCGACCCCTAACCGGGAAAAGCCGAAAGACTCAACAACACTGGTGCATGATGTGAAATAGTTACTGGGTGCATATCAAGACCTTCAGCTAAAGGCACATGTTCCTGTGAAATGTAAATTCTGTCTAGCTTTATTATCTTGGGGAATAATAAGTAAATTCACTCTAAACTCCTATTACTGAATTCACATCTTCCATGCCAATTATTTTCATAACTTTCCTCAAAAATCTACCCTCTTTTGTTGTACTTTTCCTTCTGGGCCCCCCAGACAGATCTTTAGTGCTGGAAATCAAATTTCAGTCCCACCTGTAAGCAATATTCCTTGCTGAAAATTGATGGTTTCTCCCATAATTTTCTTAAGCGCCATTATATCAGTTTTAGGTGGAATATAAACATTGCCAGTATAATGCTCCTCACTTGCCAGTATCCCCTTAGCATTACAAAACTGCCATTATTATCTTTTGTATCCTCTTATATAACTTTTGGAGCTCCTCTTGCAATGACTGTAAGTACTCCTCCTTTCCTTTGCCCAGAATATTCTGCTGAATAACCATCCTGAAAACCTTTCTTTATTCAGTTCACATGATCAGTTCTTTGCAAGCGTCTCCTACAACCCAGCTTTTTGCACTCTACATTTTTTAATATAGTTCATTATTCTTTTGTACTCATCAGTGAGACCACTAAATTAAAGACGTTACAGAAAGCATCACTGTATTAAAAAGTTATTATGCCCACCTTTTATGTATACCTTTCTTTGTTAAATGTCTTGTTCCAGCTTTTATGTTGTATGCATACTTGTATCCATTTGAGCCTATTTTACATCTTACAAAACAGGGTCCAGTCCCACCTTGGTATTAGAAACCCAAAAGACTTGGAGAAATTAAATAAAAAAAAATTAGAGAGAGTGGCTTGTGAATTTAACTTTATGGAACAATTGGGGAATTTAGATTTAGGGAGCAATAGGGTGCTTTAGGGTTAACAGTAAGGTTTCTAGGATGGCTATGCAGTAGCGATAGGGAGGTTTTATTTTACTTTGTTTGATAGGTTGTAGTAGTTTGCCACAGGTTTCATCAATATTTATGGCTTTCAGTTTAGTGATGTACAGCATACATACGCATACATACATACACACACACGCACGCACACACGCACACACACGCACGCAGAAAATGTCGGGATCTAGTATTAGACAAGCATTAACATCTTATACTGCAGGGGTGGGCTAAGGAAGAAGTTCTATGATAAATGTCAGCTCTGTGGTGCAGAGGGTTAAAGTAGACTGCAAAAGTAGATGACTCAAGATCAAGTAGTGGCCAGAAAGGACAGTCGGAGATAGCAGCCAATGCAGACTTGGCATCCTTGAGAAAAAGGAACAGTCTGGTTTGTTGTAATGTTGACAATCATATGCCGAGTGCCACAGCAAGCCAGTGCAAAAGAACATGGGTGTGAGCCCACAAAGCAGGACAAGGAATTAACATCTAGGTATGTGAACATGGGTAAGCGAGGTAAAGAAGTTACACAGGAATGACTTGTTGAAATAACATACTAACAAAGGGACCTCTGATCCATCTATTAAGTTCATAACGAGTTATGGACGAAACACCTCTTGTTTCAAGGATTTGGTGCAACAACATTGGGACATCCTATTAGCTGATGAACGGTTGAATGATCTTTTAAATGCTAAATGTCATTTTTCTGTTAGGAAAGGTAAAACATTGAGTGGCTACTTTAATCATTATAAACGTAAAATGCCATTCTGTAATACAACTCAGGGTACGTTGGATGGTAATAAGTTTGTTGGATGTTTTCCCTGCAGTCACTGTTTGTTCTGTAAAAATCTATTCCACACTCTTTAGTAATTTACCACCAAAAACACACCCCATACATAGTACAGTTTTGTACCTACCATAAATGTAGATGTTCGAGTGTTCACCCTGCTGCAGTCATCACACTTGGGTTATCCTGCCGTCAGGCGGTCCCGCAGTCGGCCTGAATTCCAAAGTCTTGGTCCGGTGTCGGTTGCTGTCGCTTCTTCCCTGACGTCAGAGCGCCAGGGGTATACAAGAGGCATCTGACGCCATTTTCTTCAGTTTTTCTTGCCCCAGATAAGTAGGCAAAAAAAAAAATATATATATATATATATATATATATATATATATATATATATATATATATATATATATATAGATAAAAATAAAACAATACCTTTAGGCACAAGCAAATACACCACATAGTATAGGATAGAGTGCTATAGCCAAGTTCAGCTAGTTCAGAGGGGATGGAGGGAGGGTAACCTGGACTGCAGCAGGGTGAACACTCGAACATCTACATTTATGGTAGGTACAAAACTGTACTACGTTCTTCGTGTTACCCAGCTGCAGTCATCACACTTGGGTTGAATCCCAAAGCTAAGGATGGGAGGTGGAGTTAAACAGGGTTAGAAGAAGCTAGTAGGCCCTGCAAAACTGCAGTGGCAAAACCAGCTCTAGTCTTAGAATATAGAGGTAAGTGATAGTGTTTGGTGAAGGTGTGCAGATGGTACTTGCAGATAGGTGTTCAGAATTGAAAGATCCAGAATGGGTCCCCATGCTTTGTCCTTTCTTGGGACTAGAAAGAGTCTTGAGTAAAATCCTTGTCCTTGCTCCTGTGTAGGTACCTGTTGAATGGCTCTCATGTCCATGAGAGCTGTAATTTGTTTTTGTGCCTCTGCCAATTGATTTGATAGCAGGTTTGGCATTCTTTTTATCCTTGGTAAGGTATGAAAGTGGAATCTGTATCCTTGAGAGACAATGTTTAGGACCCATTTGTCTTTTGTGATGATGTGCCAGTTGTCTGCAAAAAATGCTAATTTTCCTCCCAAGGGAGCTGCCAGGAGAGATTTGCTTGGTAGTTTGAGGATTGAGTCATTGTGTTTGTCTTCTACTAGCTTGGGGCCTGTCTTCTCCTCCTTTCTGGGTAGCAGTACCCCATTGGCGAGGTTTGTAAGGGCCTTGTGACTGACCTCTGCCCCTTGGGCATCTGTATTTGCCCCTCTGTGATCTGTCAGAAGCTGGAAAGGACCAGTTTTTTGTTGGCCAATTTCTGCTGAAACGAGGGGGTTGTACCTGCAAAAAATCCTTGTCCGTCTGCATAGACTTTACCTTATCCTCCATTTTCTTTAAAACCTCTTCTGCTTTGACACCAAATAAAACATCCTGCTGTAAAGGTGCATCCAATAATTGTGCTTTAACATGATCAGGAAGGGTTTGTTCTTTTAACCAAGCATGTCTACGTATGACAGAACCAGTAACAGCTGCTCTACAGGAAGCTTCCAATGAATCAAATCCACATTGTAAAGTATGTTTGCCCACCTGTTTAACTGCATGAAACAGATCCTGCATTTCCTTGAATTCAGACTGTTCGGTATGTGTGCTCATTTTTTGTTTTAATTGAGATATTAGGAATTGCTGATATTTCAGCATGTGAAACTGACAATTTAATGCTCTCATAGCCAGAGTTGCTGAGGTGTATAATTTCTTTCCTCATCTATCTAGGGCTCTGGAGTCCCTTTCAGAGGGTACATGATTTTTAGCCATAGAAGCTTTAGCTCCCTTAGGGCCCTGGGAAATTGTTTCTGGGTCAGCCACAGGGCTTTTATAAAGGAATTTGTGAGTCAGGTACTCTGTAGTATCTGTCTGGTTTGGCTAGAGCAGGAGGTAGAGAGTCTGGATTTAAACTAGACTCCAAGTAAACATCATCCACAATATCTAAAACTGGAGGGATAGCAAGAGGTCTGTGCTGGGGTAGTAAAAGGAACTCTTGGAGCCTTTTCTTAGAATCAGAGAAGTCCTGGCCTTCCCAGTGGAAATGTTCCCTCATGGTATGTAAAGTTTCCCTAAAGGGAGTAGTCTTCAGGGGGAGATGCTGAGGGAATAGAGTCTTCAGCATCAGAGTCTTCATAAGGTGGAAAAGTGTAATCCTGTTCCTCAGAAGAATCTGAGGAAATTGAAACCTGGTCAGAGGAAGCGTAATCCAGCGTAATCCTCCCCTTGTCTTGGTCTTTTATCAGGAGGGGTATGGGAACCCCTGATTAGGGTAATTAAATCTTCAGCCATCTTAAGCATCTGTTTCTTAGGCATGGGACCTTGAACTGTAGACTGATGTACAGTCTTCTTAGGTTTTAAAGGAGTTTTAAGCTTAGCATAAGATTTAATGGTGAATGTAGTCGGTCTGAAGACACCTTCTGCAACCGAACGTGTTTCCACTACACCGGGGTCTACTTCTGCTCCGGTTTCGGAAGATGGCTGCGTCGGCCTAGTAGACTCCGCTTGAGAATCCGCAGCTGTCTGGGGTTCCAGTTATGCAGTCGTCAGGGGCTGCGTAGGTGCCTCACTGAAAACTGGAGAACCGGCGACAGGCCCAGCAGAGGCCTCAGAGTCTGGCTTGTTCCTAGGCTGCCTGTCCTTATCCTTATGTTTTTTTATGTATGCCGGTCGTTGGCTGCTCCGACGGCATGATATAATTAAATTTCCTACCAAAGTAATGTTGTGCGAAGTCAAAACGGTGTTTAATAGTTCGTTTATTAAACCTAGCACAAAACCGACAACCTGTGACGTCGTGGTCTGGGCCTAGGCAAGGAATACAATAGGAATGGAAGTCTTTATGAGGTATTTGCTTCCCACAAAAAATGCAATTGTTAACTTTTTCTGACATCGGACTGAGGCAAGAAAATGTTCCCCAATGGGGTACTTAGCTTTATTGAAGACTTCGGACTGAAATTCTAATCGAAAATCTCAGGTGTCAGCCGACCGGCACTTGCAAACTGCTTCTGCTTCGGGCACCGTGCGGCAAGAAAGACTGAAGAAAATGGTGTTGGATGCCTCTTACATACCCCTGGCGCTCTGACGTCAGGGAAGAAGCGACAGCAACAGACGCCGGACCAAGACTTTGGAATTCAGGCCGACTGCGGGACCACCTGATGGCAGGATAACCCAAGTGTGATGACTGCAGCAGGGTAACAAGATGAACATTTCATATTACTATATTTGCAAATTGCAGTACGGATTGGGTAGTTTATTTGGGTCTATATTATCATATCACACGCTCAGAAGAGCGAACGACAGATAATAAACCCCATGTAAGTGAAAGCTTACAACATCGAAACTTCAGAACAGTGATTATTTTCCAATGGAAAACCATCGCTGTTCCGAAACAAAAACAAACAAAAAAAAATTGAGTAAAACATTACTTAACGTGGAGGGCTTTGCCCCTCCACAACCCCCCTACTTAAATATACCAACCCCGAGATCGCACTAAAGTGCCGAAAAGGCAAAGTAGCAAAAGAGGCCAAACAAATTATTTCCCAGGGAAAGAATTTGCTGAAACCCCGCTTCGCTATTTTGCCTTTTCGCGCTTTACTGTTCGACAAAGATGCATTCAACAACCTGTTTCTGCGATGACATAATAGTGAACCATTTATTTAGCTGTATGCACGTGTTCAGCTTTTTATATAGGTCAAAACTCTAGACCTATTAGACTACACATATTTGAACACCTTAACAATATTAGGAATAGATGCTCTACCAATGCATTATATAAGCACACTATTAAACATTCATCTGCCCAATTCCATTTTATTGCCATTGACAGGGTATGTGGCAACAGGAACTGTAAATCTGGGTGGCATAATATTTTAAATAAAAAGGAAAAAGCCTGGATTGTGAGACTGGGTGGTCTTTTTCCACCTCGTTTAAATGAACATCCATGAAGAATTTGTGATTGGTTGATTTGTAAATGTGGTTTTGAATTTCCCTATATATATATATATATATATATATATATACACACACACATATATATATGGGGTTGGGTACTACAGTCTTGTGTTATACATTGAAAAAGGCTCTGAGCTGAAACCGGTATGTTGACTGTTATCTGACTTTTATTAAAGTCATCTTCTCCTCTCATACTAGTGCTGGCCTGGTTTGTTTCATGGCTCGCTTTTTCGTTTGGGCCTTTGCATTTGCCATCCGTGCGAATTTCTGTTCCTGCCCACAAAGCAGCTCACACACACGCTGTGTACAGGATAGGTACATATGCAAAAATTAAGTTCCACAGGCCTGAATTGTAGGAGATCTGCTCATTCAGTGATTCATTCATACTCATTCATACTGTGGGACTGTTTTGGCCCACCCACCCTATTTCTGGTTTGTTTTAAATTTGGTGGCTTTTGCAGTTGCCAACCCCACTGTAGATTTGATCTGGGACACTCCCCCAGTCCCATCTCTTTACCATATTCTACCTAATAAACTCTTTCTGCACTTGCTTTTAGTCCTTTTTAATTTAATTGCATATTTTAAACTGTGTTTGGTCTAACACTGCTACATACTCAAGTGTGCTAGCTTGCACTGCATGTGAATTGTTTTTACTACTTTTCCGTAAAAAAAAAAAATAAATAAAAAATAAAAAAATAAAAACAAAAAAACTGTAAGCCTGTTTCCTACCTTTCCTGTAACTAGTGTTCCAGATACAGATTTGCTGTATCCAGGATTGTATGTAAGCTTCTGAGCCCCCAAAATCTTTCTGTGTTGGAGGGAAGCCTACTAGCTTATCAGTGGGAGTGGTAAGCACTAGGTAAACCTGTCTGCCACATAAGGAGTGGCTCTGGCCCAGAAATTGTAATTATTGGCCGTTTGGACAATCTCTTCCATCTCTCTCAACTTTCTGATTTGAAAGCCTGCATTTGCACTTGTTTCTGTCCTGTAACTCATCTAGTACAGATACAGATTCTTAGTTTTAGCACTTAAATTTGCTTATTCGTGCTCAGCACTTGTTCAGAAGTACAGTTGTGTACACTTACCATAAATGTAGATGCTCGAGTGTATTCACTGTTGCAGTCATTACATTTGGGTTATCTGCTTGCAGTAGCCCTCAGTCGGCCTGATTAACAAAGTCTCGGGTCCTACGTCAGTTGCTGTCTCTTCTTCCGTGACGTCAGGTTGTCAGGGGTATAAAACATGCAGCCAACGTCATTACATCAGTTTTTCTCGCCCCAGATGTCAGTTGCCCCCCTAATGGGAAGCAATTAAATCTATAAATATACAAGGTTATGCCACAAACAAAAAAAGCAAATACACCAAAAAGCTTTTAAGCACTGAAAAGGAGAGAAGAGGTATAGCCAAACAAAGTCAGGGGGCTGGAGGGAAGGTAACCAGGACTGCAACAGTGAATACACTTGGAACATGTACATTTATGGTAAGTGTACACAACTGTACTATGTTCTTCGTGTTTCACTGTTGCAGTTATTACACTTGGGAAGATTCCCAAAGCTAAGGATGGGAGGAGGAATTTAGATAGCATTAGGACCAGCTATAAGGCCCTGCAAAACTGCAGTGGCAAAGCCAGCTCTGGATTTAGAGAAAATTGGCAAATGGTAATGGTTGGTGAAAGTATGTACAGAACTCCAGGTAGCAGCTTCTAGGATGTCCCAGGTAGGTACGCCTCTGAAAAAGGCTGTAGAGGTAGATGCAGCCCTGGTTGAGTGGGATCTGATCCCCCTGTGGGATAGGTTTTCCATGATGCTTATAGCAGAAATGAATGCAATGGCCTATCCATTTTGAGATGGTCCGCTTTGAAATAGCCTTCCCCTTTGTCCCTGCAGCAAATGCCACCAGCAGTTGTTCAGATTTCCTTTGAGGTTTAGACCTGTCCAAGCAGAATCAAAGTTGTCTGTGAACATCTAAGGAGTGCAGTATCCATTCCCCTTTGTTCTGTGGATTAGGAAAGAAGACAGGCAAATTAATGGACTGATTAAAGGCCACACTGGATACCACCTTTGGCATGAAAGAGGGATTGGTCCTGAGGGACACCCTGCCCACATGAAAGATGATGAAAGGCTCCATTGCCATAAGGGCCTGTAACTCAGATACCCTTCTTGCTGAAGTGATGGCTAAAAGGGAAACTGCTTTCCAAGAAAGGAATTTTAAATCTGCAGTAGCAGCTGGCTCGAAAGGAGGAAGGGTGAGTTTCTCCAATACAAAATTAAGGTCCCAGGCTGGAGTTGGAGCTCTCCTGGGTGGTCTTAAATTGTTGGCCCCTCTGAGGAACTGCTCGAGCAGTGAAAGAGAGAAGAGGGGAGGTTCTGTGTTATAATGAGCAGAAATGGCTGAGGCGTGAATTTTTATTGAGGAAAAAGACAGGCCCTTGTGAAGCATCTCAGTTAAGTATTGTAAAATCTGAGGTAAATTGGGCACTGCTGTGCTCATCCCTTAAGACTGGTTCCAGGCACAGAATAGTTTCCATTTTTCAGCACAAGATTTTCTAGTACTAGGCCTCCTTGCCTCTAAAATGACAACCATCACTGGTTTATTGACGGATGGTAAAGGAGATCTTGGGTAATTAGCCAGGCTGCTAGGTTCAGTGTTTGAAGCTGAGGGTGCAGAATCTGATTCTCCTGCTGAGACAGCAGGGTAGGAGTCTGAGGCAGGTGCCATGTGACCAATAGTGACACACTGCGCAGGAGGGGGTACCAGTGTTGGCGTTGCCAGGCTGGTGCAATGAAAATCATCCTTGCGTTTGTCTTGTTTGATCTTTAGTAGTACTTTGGAGAGCAGAGGCAGAGGAGGAAAGGCATAAACTGATAGGTTTTTCCAGCTGAAGGACAGAGCATCCACTTTCCAAGCTTGTCTGTGGGGAGTCCTTGCACAAAATGTTTCCAATTGATAGTTCTGCGGGGAGGCAAACAGGTCTATATATGGGCTCCCCATTT
This sequence comes from Protopterus annectens, assembly GCF_019279795.1. Classification (NCBI taxonomy): domain Eukaryota; kingdom Metazoa; phylum Chordata; order Ceratodontiformes; family Protopteridae; genus Protopterus; species Protopterus annectens. The sequence goes on from NC_056749.1 coordinate 254,832,070, forward strand.
GCTTGTTAACATGTTGAAAATCCTTGGTTCCAGTTTCCACTTATGTGTGTCCATGCGGGTTCTGCTTAGTCCATCTACTAGTGTATTTAGTTTTCCTGGCAGGAATTGAGCTTGTAGATGTACTTGGTAGCTCAAGGCTGTGTTCCACAATGACATGGCTAGTCTGCAGAGGGGGTAAGAATGTGTACCCCCCTGCTTGTTTATTTACCACATAACAGTGGTGTTGTCCGTCTTTACCATTAATTATCCTGGAAGAAAGTGGTCCTTGAAGGCTGTCAGAGCATTCTGTACAGCTAACATTTCTTTATGATTGATGTGAAGGTGCATTTGAATTGGGGTCCATTTGCCCTGAATGCACTTCCCTGCCAAGTGCACCCCCCATGCATAGTCTGATGCGTCTGTTAGGGTTTGGGCGGCAGGGGTAGTGTGAATGGTAGTCCCTTGTTTTGGTGGCAGGACTCTGCCCACCAAAGGAACTCTAGGCGTAAACGAGGAATGATAGGAATCATTGCTTCTAGATCTTGAGAATGTTGACACCATAGGCTTTTTAGATACCATTGTAGTTTCCTCATATGCAATTAGAAGAATGCAGGAGGCCATGAACCCCAAGGCTTGTAGTATTTGCCTTGCAGATAGCAGGGTTTTTGTGACCACTTGTTTGAAGTAGGTTGTCAAGTGAATTTGTTTCTCTGGCGTGAGGAAAGCCATCTGGGAAGTTGTATTCACGCTTGCTCCCAGGAATATAATTTGTTGACAGGGTACCAGGTGTGATTTCTTTTCATTTATGGTGTACCCCAGACAAGTCAGCACCCTCTGTACAAAAGCCAGATGATTCAAAAGTATGTCCTGGTTTTCTGCCTGAATTAGACAATCATCCAGGTATTGGTATATTTGAATATTTCTTTGCCTGCAAAATGCAATGACTGGAGCTAGGCACTTTGTGAATACCCTGGGCGCAGTAGATAAGCCAAAGGGCAGTGCAGAGAACGGATAGTGCATGTAGCCTGCTTTGAAGCATAGGAATCTTCTGCAAGATTCCCTGACTGGGATGTGCAGGTATGCTTCCTTTAAATTTAGTGTTGCTAACCAGGCATCTTTACTTAGCATAGGAAGCAAATGGTAAAGAGTCAGCATCTTGAATTTTGGAATCACCAAAAAGGTATTTAGAGTAGGCAGGTCCAGGATAGGACGCCATGAATGGTCTTTTCTGGGTACCAGGAAAAATCTCGAGTAGAAACCTCGTCCCTTTTTCTCTTCTGGTGCCAACTGAATAGCCCCCTATGTTTAAGAGAGAGAGAGTACTTGCTTTTGGGCCTCTGCCCACTGCTTTGGAGGTAGATTCGGCCAACCGCTTGGAGTTGGTGACGTGTGGAAGTGAAATCTGTATCCTTGGATCACTATATTTAAAACTCATTTGTCCTGGGTAACGAGTCCCCAGTTCTTTGCACGAAGTGCAATCTCCCCCCCCCAAAGGGGCAGTCAGTTGAGAAGTGCTTGGAAGTTTTAAAGAGAAGTCACTGAGACAGTTTACCATAGGGGGGGGGGGAGTTTTATTACTCCCAAATTTGGACGTGGAGGCCCCCCATTGCTTAGTCCTGTGTGTCCCCTAGGACTGAAGTCTGGGTGCTCTACTGGATCTGAGTTCGGACTGAGAAGGTCTGAAAGAGGCAAGAAAGGACCAATTCTTAGAAGGCCAATGCCTACTAAATCTTGGAGGTTGCACTTGTAAAAAATCTAACAGTTTGCATAGATTTAGCTTTTTCCTCCATCTTTTTAAAAATTTCTGCCTTGCTGCCAAACATGTGGCCCTGATTTAAGGGAGCATCCAGTAATTTCGCTTTAACATAATCTGGCAAGGATTGCTCCTTAAGCCAAGCATGCCTTCTAAGTACACACCCAATTACTGTAGCCCTGCAAGATGCCTCTAGTGAATCAAAACCATATTGCAATGTATGTTTACCAACTTGTTCAGCAGAATACATAAAATCCTGTAAATCCTTATTTTCAGCACAATCAAGAATCAACATCATTTTCTATTTACGCAATCCAATAATATGCAGCTGATACTTTAACATATGAAACTGGCAATTCAAGGCCCTAATGGCCAAAATTGCAGAAGTGTATACCTTCTTACCCCATCTATCCAGCGTCCTGGAGTCTCTATCAGAGGGGGTAGGATTTTTGGCAACAGTAGCTTTAATGCCCTTGGGTCCCTGTGAAATGGTTTCAGGATCTGCAGTAGGATATTTGAAAAGGAACTTGAGAGTCAGGAACCCTGTAATATCTATCAGGTTTTCTGGAAGCAGGAGGTAGAGAGTCAGGGGCCATGCTAGATTCCGAAAAAGGCATCATCAACAATGTCCAGTAAAGGAGGTATAGCTAAAAGCCAGCTTAAATACCTCCCCTAATTAAAAAAGTATGCTTTCCATTAAGTAATTAAAATTTAAGGTGCTAGTTTAACCATCATCCCACATCTGATGAAGTTTTTCTAAATGTAAACGTACTTGTCTGGCGTTAATGTTTTGTATTGGTGTGCCTATTAAACTGGTTTGGAGTGGATTACAGTCGTCCATTGGGCTTTACTGATTCGCCTTTACAGTCACTTTCTCTCCAACCAAGACTGAACTTGACAGTCATGAGGAGAAGGTAAACATTTGCACCACACCACACTCATCACATAGTCTCACAAAATGTACACCACAAAAATCCACACATAGTAACACAAACATTCACGGAGGCTCTCAATAATAATCTAAACAACAGAGACCTCTAAAGCAGAAATGCAAGCAGCCTCCATCCCCCAACACAACCCAAATGACACATAGCCCACAGACTCAATGTGCCACTCAACCACAGCCAATAAAGCAAAACAACATATCCAACACACTGGTCATAGGTGACTCTATAGTCAGGCAAACTGATGTCCCACTCACCAGCCTAAACAAGGGGAAGGTTACTGTCAGCTGCCTGTCAGGTGCCAGGATCCGCCACATAACCCACGCACTCAGGTCACTCCACAACAAGTACAAATTTGACTCTGTCATTGTTCATGTTGGTGTGAATGACCTGAGACGTACTTCCCTGGACTACATGAAAAGAGACATGGAAGAGCTCTCCAATCTTGTAGCCCAGGCAGGTATGACCCTAGCCCTAAGTAGCATTCTGCCATCACCCAGAATGATACCGCAGTACAAGGACAAAATGATTGACTTCAACAATTGGCTAAGCTTCTGGTCTCATTCTAAGGGGATCCAGTATCTGTCTGTTTGGGATGACATGGTTGACCGACCACAATGCTTTGCCACAGATGGCCTGCACCTGTTGCCCCTGGGATTCCGGACACTGGCTAAGGCTCTTGCTGCTCCTATAGTGCCTTTTTTAGGCAAGGTTCAAATAACAAATTCACCACCGTAACAGGAACAGGCAAGCAAAAACTGAGGGTAATGCTAATCAATGCTAGAAGTCTAAATCTCAAAAATGCACTCACTCAAGGCGCTCCTGTGCAATGACTGAGACCTGGTTCAAGACTCCAGAGATCACCCCTGCACTACCAGGCTATAACTCATACCACACTTTTCGGCCATGTAACCTGGATCAAAACACCAAAGGCGGAGGTGTGTCCATATTCATTAAGGATATCCACACCTCCAGGCTAAGTTGCTCAGCATAATGCATCAGAGGTTATCCAAGTGCAACTAACTCTGGGCAAAACTGCAATCCAAATTGTAGCTTCCTACAGATCCCTCACCATGCCCCAGGATTCCCACTCCTCTTTTCTTGATGTACTGGAAAATATTAGGGTTCAACCAAACACCCTAATAATGGGCGACTTCAACTACCCCACCATTAACTGGGAAAACTACTAGTGTACCAACCCCTTAGCTCAACACTTTCTGGAATTCATAAACTCCAATGCCCTGGATCAAGTTATCCACACCCCCACCAGGGGCAACAATATCCTAGACCTAGTCATTACCAACATGAGGGACCGGTATGCCACACCTGAAGTCAACCCCTCGTTGGTCCGATCCGACCATAAGCTAATCACCCTTGATATCTACATCCCGCCCCCACCCCCCATTAAGGAAACCACGGTAAAAAATTTTTCCAAAGCCAACTTCATGCTTCTTAAGACAGAAGTGGTGAACTTCATGACACCCATGCAGATGGGCAATTCAGTTACAACTGCTGAATCCTACACAAATGCACTCTATAAGCAGTTACACAAGTGCATGGATCGTGCTATCCCAAACAGAACAAAGACGCTATCCTCCAAAAAATGAAGCCAATCTGGTGGTCCCCTGCTATAAACAAATTGTACAACAGAAGGAAGAAACTGTTGCAAAAGAGAGTAAAATCCCATGAGTGGAGGAGCTCCCTGGTCAGCATCAGTAAGAAGCTGAGATCCCTTATAAGATCCTCCAAAGCTAGCTACGAAAAGAAAATTGCCACTAATTCTAAGGACAACCACAAAGCATTCTATAGCTATGTCAAGAATCTCGATGGCAGCACCCGGATCTGCTCCGAGTTACAGCACAATGGCACAAGCAACTGATATTGCCAACATCCTGGCAGATAGGTTCAGTGCTAACTTTACCCGCTCACCCCATAAAGGGCCCATATCTATACAGGAAGAACACAGAGTCCCTGTAATCACAACTATACAGGTAAAAGCTGCACTCTCTAACTGGACTGGACAACATCCCAGGCTGCATTTTACACAAACTTCAGAACGAACTGGTTCCCCACTTAAGCACCATGTTCAATAATAGCCTCGCATCAGGGTTTGTGCCCACTGAATGGTGCACAGCAACAGTTATCCCACTCCACAAAGGGGGATCCACCACTGATCCCGGGAACTACTGACCTATTAGCCTGACGAGCCTGGTCTGTAAAGCCATGGAACGTATCATCATGGAACTCATAAACAAAGACATTGGTAACCTCCAAACTCTGTATACCACCCAGTTTGGGTTTGTGAAAGGCAGATCACGCCTAGTGAACCTGATCGACCTTCTTTGAGGCAGTCACCAAAGCCATAGAGGAGGGTAAGGTGGTTCACACAGCCTATCTTGACCTCGCCAAGGCTTTCAACACCATCCCCCATTCTGGAATTATAGCTAAACTAGGTATAAATTCATATTCACAAGATGGGTCTACAGAAGATCCTGCCTGCCAAGCATTAGAGTCTGCATGTATGATAAAAAGTTGGAAATGCACATTCAACAACAAAAAAAAAAAGTCATGTAGAATGGATGGGAACAACAGCTTTTTATCATAATGGCAACTTAGTCCATATTATCTTGAAATATAAATGACCTTCACAGATACAGATACAGAAAAAGAAAAAACCACAGTACATAATTAAGAAACGCAGACTGCAAACAGCAACGCCGCAGGAGACATTTAAAAAAAAATGAGCATACGAACATTCAGCAGAATATCAGGGGCAAAGGAAAACGAGAATAATATTGACTGCTAGAGCGGCACCAACAGTGACAGAAGAGGGGAAAAAAGATATTGGTAGATTGGTGGTAGTGAGAGGTTACTGGCAAGGAAGGAGGATTGTTTATGAAAATTTTGGAAGAAGTAATCAGATTGTTTTGCCATTATAAAAATGAGTAATATTCCCTGCTACAAACAGGACACTGAAAGACAGCATTACTGAATGTATTTATGATATCAAGAAACAAGAGACTTACTTGTGTGCAGCCATTTTGGAAGTGTAACAGCTTGTTTCTAGCTCTCCCAGTGTGAAAACAGAAACTCAGCAGAGAATGCCAGTAGACTTGTGTTTATGGGTAAATTTCAGTAACTGGCTAGTAAAGTACACTACTGCCTAGATACTAGGAATAAAGAAACACAGAAGACCTGAAAAAAATCAGCTACAAAAAGTGAGGAAGAAACACCACCAGGGAGAGTTCTGCAGCTGTTCAGCAAAAAGTTATGCAACCTTTAGACATAACTTCCAATAACCTACAGGAAGATATAAGACAACTGCATACAGGCCTGGTTAAAATAAACAAAACACTGGTAGGGTATATCAACGCAAACAACAAAAGGTTGGAACAAATGGAAGAAGCTTTAAACAGATATTCAGATGGGATGATAAAGCTGCAAAAATCAGAGGTTGAAAAGAAGAAAAGGCTGGGTGAATAGGAGACTACTCAGGAAGAGATGTTTCAAAAAATAATAGAATTAGAGGACAGAGCATGTAGGGAAAACCCAAGATATTCAGCTATACCTGAGACGATGGAAGGAACATACTGCATTAATTTTATGAAAGCACAAATCAGCAACTGGACTGGTATTCCACAGCAGGAACTGTTAGTTGAACAGTGACATTGTGTGTATGCTCTAAACCTAGCCATAAGAAAGTAACCTACAACTATAAGAGTAAGGATGCAATCCTACCAGCCAAAGGACTTGATTCTAACAAAACTGATGACAAAATAGTAAAAGTGGGAGATAGCAGGGTATTTATACAGAATAATTACTCATTGTACACCACACAAAAGAGAAGTAAATTCATTCCACTGTGCAGAAAATGTCGAGATACAAGTGTGAGATTCAAACTGCTATACCCAGCTGCCTTCAAAGTATTCTTCCCTGGAGGGACAAAATAATTTTTAAAGAAATGGATGCTAGAGAAGGAAATATAAAAGTTTGTCCAACAAAACTTGAGTTCTGAAACAGAAGGAGATTCTGCTTCTTGTTCTTCTGGTAATAAAGACCAAAGAGAGACTGTACCTGTGAAACCTTTTCCAGTACTTCAATAGGTTCATAGATTAGTACTAGGCTAACTGCCCTTGTGAGCCATTTTAAGCCTAGCCAATTATCCCTTATGAGACTCGAACCCTGTACCTTGTGTTTGTAAGGCAAACACCTTAACCATTAGGCCACCCTCCCAACCCACTATTTGGGGTGGGTGGGTGATATATTGAAGAAATTTGTTACATAGCAGCTGTACTGGTGTTACCAGTACCATTTGCTTGCTAAGTAAATACAGCACCATACAGAAACATAACTTTGGGGAGGGGGATAGTACTGTGGTCCGTAAGGATTATAGAATTTCGACATATGGACAAAAGAAGCATTACATATAGCTTACTGGTCACCAGATGAACTGCTGATATTTTATTTTTCAGTCACTGCATCTTATGATAAACTTTAAAATGCAATAGAAAATGTTGGAGAGAAGGAAAGAAGTACGAGAGCCGATTAGAAGAATCACACTAACACACTGGAAATGAAGCAGACACAGGATTTCGATGATGGAGATGAACAGTAATAAAAACTCAGTAACTTAATGTGGGATTACAATGCATAATTATATTAGTGACATATGACAGAACAAGAGAATCTGAAAATATTGCACTTTTTCAAAATTTGTTTAATATGTGGGGGACTCTAAAGTATATGCCCTGCTTCATGTCATTAATGTCGGAAAAATGCTTTGGGGAGGGCAACTGTAAGTAAAGAAAAAAACTGTTTTTCTTAATAGAACTGTATTTCTGGTGCATGGTTTTCTTTGCACGCTATTTTTAAGCGTAATGGGGATTGTAAATAGGGGTTTGTTTTCTTTTTCTCCCCTCTTCTTTTCCTTCTTCTACAGTTTTGAGAAATATAGGCAATGTAATGATCAAAAAAAAAGTTATGACAAAGTTCAAATGAATGTGTTTTTTTTCATTCTTGCATGGGAAAATGGCGGATTGAGGACCTTTGTTTTAAGAGAGAGAGAGCGCAAGTAAATCAAAAACAATACTGAATAATGTGAGGCTTTATTTCTAGCAGTTGCATGTACATATACTAAGTAGCATGTCTGCAACTTATCTTCATGTCTCCATGGAGACAATCTGATAGAGAATCTAGAAACAGCCTGGTGGAAGGGGACTGGCTGAAGGAAAAAAAAAAAGAACAGAAAAACTGGCTAGGATCTCCTGTTCTCTGAAAACAATCAGGGGTTTTCCCAAGTGTGACAGCTTTAAAAATAATGCAAAACCAATTAGACCTGAAGTAAATTTTTTTCAGTTTAAAATGAAGTGTTTTCAGTTTAAAATGCATGGAGATATTAATATAAACAGATGGTTTTGTTTTTTTTTCTTTTTCACCCTTCTCTGTTTTCTTTGTTTAGTTTTAAGAAATGTAGGCATTGTAATGGGAGAAAAGGAGGGGGGAGAGAGTGTGACAAAAGAAACATCAGTGTGCTTTTTCCCATGCTTGTGATTGGGTTAAAACCCTAGGTGTCATCCAGTAACAAGTTTATTACAAAGCATGTAAATTAAAAAGAATATTGAATATTGTAAGGTTTTTCTTCTGATAAAGAAGGTACTCTTAAGCACTTTTGTGTCTGGTTTGCATGTCACTAGAAAACAATTTGATAAAGAGAAATGGCTTGGAGAATGTGCTTACAGAAAACATTCAAGTATTTTCTCAACTGGGAAAACTATAAGGACATACAAAATCAAACAACACTTACTAGTAGCACAGGCTGTACCATTCATCTTAGCAACTTTAGCCTGTCTGTGTAGCCATCAACTTATAACTCATGTTACTATTAGGAAGCAAAAACGTCAATATCTGAAGATGTACATAATTTTGTGTGTTAAGTTAATAGGTTTTAGGAGGATTTGCAGGGTTTGTTTGTTCTGTTTGAGGGCTTTCAAATAAACAAAAAGTTATGTAACATGTGGCATAGGCACAAGTGGCTATGACAAGAAATAACTGTATAAAAGACCAACCTGCCGAACAGTATATACATGTAACATAAAAGTTGGAACTAGACATTTAACAAAAAAGCAGTTGTACATAAAAGGTGGTAATAGTAACTATTTATAAGAAAATTATGCTTTCGATCATGTCTTTCAATCTGAATGGTCTTACAGATTTTACAGATAAACATAAAAAAGAAAGAAAGAGTAGTGAATCATATTAAAAAATGTAGAGTGCAAATAGCTATGCTACAGGAGACACACATGGAAAGAACTGAACACGTGAATTTGATAAAGAAAGGTTTTCAGGATGGTTATTCAGCAGAATATCTGGGGCAAAGGAAAAGAGAAGTACTCATATTAATTGCAAGAGGAGCTCCAACAGCGATAGAAGAGGGGAAAAAAGATAATAATGGAAGATACATAGTACTAAGGGGCTACTGCCTAGGGAGGAGGATTCTGCTGGCATACAACTACATCCCCCCTAAAACTGCTATAATGGAGCTTAAGAAAATCCTGGGAGAAAATCAGCTTTCAGCAAGGAATACTACTTATAGGTGGAAACTGGAATTTGGTTTGCAACAGTGAAGATGTATCTGGGGGGACTAGAAGGGAAAATATAACAAAGGAGGGTAGATTTTTGAAGAAATTTATGAAAATGTTTGGCATGGCAGATGTGAATTCAGTAAGAGATCGGAGTGAATTTGCACATTATTCACCGAGATACAAAAACTGCGCTAGACTAGATACATTTTATATCTCACAGGAACATGTGCACTTAACTGACAGTCTTGAAATGCAACCAATAACTATTTCAGATCATGTACCAGTAATAACTAAAATAACGCAAGGTAATGAAATAGAAATGAAACACTGGCACTTTCCCATCTATAGGTTGAAAAGGCAGGAATTCAAGGAATGGGTCTTGGAATTAATTCAGGAGTTACTAGAGAAAACAATTTTCTTCTGAATACATAGCTAGGGAGTTGGATAAAATTAAACTGGAGTCTAAAGCAAGGGTGAAAATAAAAGAAAGGAAGATATGATTAAACAGTAACAAGAATTTAGAGAGACTAAATGTAAAAAGATTCCAAAACAGGGGGAATCTCTCAGCACAAGAAAAGGACCAACTGCAGAATGCTAAACAGAAAATAAGGGATTACTTCAACAATATGCACAAGTTTAGAAAGACTGCTGTTAAACAACTGTTTTTTGATAATTCTAAACCACAAAAACTTTTAGCACAACAACTCAGGCAACAGAAAATGGAAAGGGCCATGACCAAGCTTAGGGAGCCTACAACAAGGAAAATAACAAGAGACGTAGATGTAGAAGTATTAGAAATATCTGCAAATTTTATGAAAGTTTCTATAAAAGCAGAGAAAAATGGGAATCAATAAAGTTACAAATGGAAATGTTTATGGAAGAATTAAATATGCCCAGTTTAGAGGTAGACGAGACTCAATTACAAACAATTAGGACGGGGTGAGATAAAAATGGCTATGTATAACCAATCTACAGGAAAGTCCCCAGGAATAGATGGTATTCCTGTGGAAGTATGGAAGTTAGGAGGGAAAAACTGTTAAAGATTTCGAAGGTTTTGCTGAACAGTATTTTAAGAGGTGGAGGAGTACCAGCATTCTGGAAGAAGGCAGTGGCAAAGGTAATACCTAAAGAGGTTAAGATCCACTGGATCCAGTTTCATAGAGGCCCATTTCAATACTAAACCATGATTATAAAGTGTTTATGTCTATAATGGCTAAAAGAATGACAAAGTGATACCAAAATAGATGGATATGGATTACTGTGGTTTTGTGGATATGAGGCAAACATTTGACAATATTAACAGAACACTTATGACCCAGAGCGCAGTAGAATGTAAGAAAATACCACTGTTACTGGTGAGTGTTGATGCAGAGAAAGGATTTGACAGAGCAGTGGGACTTCATGAGCAAGGCAATGGGAAGCATTTGCCTTCCCTGATACAACTATAAGGTTGATTAGAAGAATATATGAGGGATCTGAGGCGCAAATTAAGGTGGGTGAGGTCCTCCCTGATAATTTCTGCTTGAGCAGAGAAACCAGGCAGGGTTGTCCGCTTTCCCCTTTGTTGTTTGCATTATATTTAGAAGCACCGGTAAAGACAATAAAGGATTCAGAAATTCAAGGATATAACTGGTATAGTAGTCAGGAAAAGCTGGCTCTATTTGCAGATATTTTATACATGACAAAACCAGAATTGGACATTACAGTGCTGTGCAACATTTTAAGACAGTTTCAGATCTTCTCGGATACAAAATTAATCTAGAACAGAAGCCGATGTTAAAAAAGGAATAATTAGTAAAACATATAAAATACTGCATGATAATTAAAAGAATCAATCAGAGGAGCTTAGAAAGGATTGGGAAGAGAGACTGAATAAGCAATTCAGAAAGAGACAATGGGAGAATATATGCATATCTCCCAAATATGCAACAAAGTCTAGAAGATTTAAGATCTTTGGCTGAAAGTGCTTACATAGGTATTTCTATACCTCGTGTAGGACTCCAAAGAATTTTTCTCAGGTGGACAGCAAGTGCTGAATGTGTGACGGCAAGAAAGAGGTGGCTGGGAACATATTTTTTTCGGGAGTGTAATTAGCTGGCAGAATTTAGGAATTCCCTGCAGACTGCTCGGTCGGAGATGTTGGGTGAGCAGATTGGATTGACTTGGGAGAGGACTTTTTTGAGTTATGATACAGAATTGGAATTGCCTAGACATTGGATTGACTTGGGAGAGGACTTTTTTGAGTTATGATACAGAATTGGAATTGCCTAGACATTGGATTGACTTGGGAGAGGACTTTTTTGAGTTATGATACAGAATTGGAATTGCCTAGACATTGTGAACCCTTACTGAGTCTAATCATAGTGGCTGCCAAAAAAGCAATTACTAGAAAATGGAAATCAAAGTCTAGACCAACTTTATTAGAAGTAGTGAATATAGTAACAGAGATAAAACAAGTGGAATTGGGATCTTCAGAAAAGGGAAGGAACAAACTGCACAGGAAAAAAATGGGAATTATGAGAACAATATATGTAAAGCAGGAACGAGGTTTAAGAGGCAGGATTTGAATGAGTCATACAATACTTAACTGACAATGACTGGATAGACTGTAAATGATGTACAATGTTTGCAACTACAGTTGTTTCAATGGTGTATATGTGATGTATACCGTTAGTATCATGTTGTTTGTTTTTCATTTGTATAAATGTAAGATTATCTATGTCATGTGTGAAAATGTAATAAAGATGTTTGTTGTAAAAAAAAAATGAAACAAGAGACTTACTAATGTTTTAGCAAAACATATAAATGTAGCAGGTTTCGGACATATTTTTTAAGTTTTTGGTCTTGAAAGTGTATTGGACTTCTATTAGAAGTGACAACATAGCTAAAGAAACAAAGATAGAATTTGACTGGATCCTTAAATTGCAGGCAACTATTTTTCCAGGTTTAAATGAAAAGTTTCATTAAAGCCCATTTTGTTAAAATGTGGCTTACGACATTATTTTTTGAGCGTGCACCATTTTAAAATTATATATTTCAATGTCTCCTTAAAATGTGTTTTATATTTCATCAGTCACATGACTTTTTATGATATATATATATAGCATTAATTATATAACTTTCTTTGTCTGATGAAGTGCCTTAGAGCATGAAAGCGTTTACATTGGTTTTATTAAACTTGCAATTGGTTGTGGGCAACATGTTTTGGTGGACTGTATTAATTTTTTTCTTCCTGGAATATTACTTAAAAGCTGGGAATGGAACAGTTTACAGTAGAGAAAATGTATCAGGGGACCTCATTTTTGAAAGTATTTAGTACAGAAGAAGAAAATTCAGTAGAAGGAACTCAAACCAACTTTACATATCATTACCCAAGGTACAATCTTCTTCTTCTTTCGGCTTTTCCCAGTTAGGGGTCACCACAGCGAATCACCTGTCCACTCATGATTGGCAGTGGAGTTTTATGGCGTTGAGTTGCCAGCCCGGCACCCAACCTTCCACAGAAGGCACATGCACACACTCACACCTAGGGCCAATTTAGAGTGTCCAATCCACCTGCAGCATGTCTTTGGGATGTGGGAGGAAACCGGAGCACCCAGAGGAAATCCATGCGACCACAGGGAGGACATGCAGACTCCACACAGAAGGCACCCCAGCCGAGAATTGAACTTCTTGCTGTGAGGCGGCAATGCTAACCGCTGCACCACTGAAGCCACCCATTACCCAAGGTACAATAACTGGGCTAAACTGGAATATAAATTATATTACACAGGAACATGTGCATTTAATTGAAAGCTTTGACACATCCGTTAGCTACTGTAGATTGTGCACTACTAAAAACTAAGACAAAAATACTAGGTAAAGAAGTGAAAAGGACAGTGGCACTTTTCCACCTACCTGTTAAAAAGAAAGGAATTTAAGGAATGAGAGATTGGCACTTTCCTACCTACTACTTAAAAAGAAAAATTTAAGGAATGGGTAGTGGAAACTTTTCAAAAGATATGGAAGATAGAAATTTCTTCAGAATGGATAGCCAGTGATAGAATTATAAAACTGTTTTTTCCTCTCAGAAATGGCATGTATGTGATTTGGTCTCACAGTAACAACATGTACTGGTAAAACTGCAGTTTCTCATACTGACAGTGTGATATTTTTAGGAATGGTATAAAAAATACACAATCTGCAAATGCCAGAAAAAATATGAATGTGTTTGTATGACATATTGTAAAACAAAAAGTATTGTTGTTTTCCTTCACAGTAACAAAGATTTGGTAATCATAACAGTACGATATATTTTTAAAGTAGCATGTGATGCATTGGCTTAACAGTTTAAAAATAGGGTAGAAATAAAAGAGAATAGTATTTTCAAATGCAGCTCTCCCTTTTGTGGAATAGACTCCCTCTCCATGTAAAGAAGAGTACCTCATTAAACCTTTTTACGCCCAACCTGGATAACTGCATGGGAAACAGAAAATACACCCCTGGGATTCCACCTCTGTCCCTGCTGGACAGTGGTATAGGGTGCTGACTTGTTGGGATATGGGCTAAATTCTTGGCTAGGCTTGTAAGGGCCCGAGGGCCAACAGCCTAGTAATTTCCTAAGATCCTATGAGAAAATATATGGTTAATAAGTAATGGTAATTACTTACAGGGACTGACAAAGGTTAAAGTAATGAAAAGTAAGGGGAATCTCACAGTATAAGAACAGCAGCAAATACAGAATGCTAAACACAAAATAAGAGTATTTGGATAATATGCATAGGTTCATTGGTAGGTACTAGGCTATTGGCCCTAGGGCCTACATAAGCCTAGCCAAAAAGGTACCCTGGCTTTCAACACCCAGAAAAATTATTTTCCTGTGCCACTGTCGAGCAGAGCCACAGAAGTGATCCCCAAGGTGAATTTCCTATTTCCCATCCAATCATCAAGTTTTTCTTGAAGAGTGCTAATGAGGAGCTTTGTTTGATACAGATAGGTAGTTTGTTCCAGAATATAGGAAGTCTCTGGGACAGGAATCTATCCCTCCAGCATGTTCTGTTTATTGTGGTGACAAGCTTTAGGTCCCTAGAGCGTGTAGCTTGGAGGGACTGGGATTTCTTTAAGGGGAGCATGTCCAACAGCTCTGGGTTTGACATAGCTTTGTATGTTAGGCAGAGATCGCCTCTGGGTAGGCGATATGCAACAGAGTAAAGCTGGAGATTTTTGAGACTGTCTGCATAGGGCATCTGGTTGAGGCCGGTAATCCTCTTTGTGAGGTATTTCTGCGGCCTTTCCAGTTGTTGTGGATGTCTTGTGAGGTACATACCAAAAGGGGCGTTGTACTCTATAATGGGTCTAATGAGTGATGAATAGAGGTGAACAATGACCTCTTTTTTCCCGGATGAGAAACCTTTTGTGATGAGGTGTGCCACATAGGATTTCCTGACAATTGTGGCGATGTGATTATCAAAGGAGAGACTACTGTCCACCTGTCTCCAAAGGTCTCATCACACTTTTGGTGTTAAGTTTACTACCGCCTATGTGGTAGTTCATGGGTACAGAGTTTTTACCAAAGGGGATGACAATGCACTTTTTGGCTTGAGGCCATGGCTTTGACACCAGGCATCTGTCTCAGTGAGACCCTTTTGTAGGATGTCCACTTCGTTAGAAGTTTCGATTATGGCTCCTAGTTTGCAGTCACCTGCGAAATTCGTTAGCCAAGACCTTCTGTTAGTCTGTACTTCAGATTAGTAGATACCAAACAGGAGAGGACCCAGGACCGAACCACTTGTCACTAGTCTGAAGTCGGATTTGGAGTCTGCTACTTTCACAGTGTGGGTTCTGTCAGTGAGCCAGTTGGCAACCCATCAGGATTTATACCTAGTTTAGTGAGTTTATCTATAATTCCAGAGTGGGGGGATGGTGTCAAAAGCCTTGGCGAGATCTAGATAGGCTGTGTGAACCACCTTACCCTCGTCTATGGCTTTGGTGACTGCTTCAAAGAAGTCTATCAGGTTTAGGAGACATGATCTGCCTTTTACAAAACCGAACTGGGTAAGGTCCAGAGTTTGGAGATTACCAATGTCTTTGTTTAGAAGTTCCATGATGATACGTTACATGGCCTTGCAGACCAGGCTCGTCAAGCTAATGGGGCGGTAGTTCCTGCGGTTGTGGTGGATCCCCCTTTGTGGAGTGGGATAACAGTCACTATGTGCCATTCAGTGGGCACAAAGCCCGAGGTGAGGCATGATTGAACATGGTATTTAGGCGGGGTGCCAGTTCGTTCTGTGGTCCATGTAGAACGCAGCATGGGATGTTGTCAGGCCCCATGGATACGGTGTTCTTGGCTTTGGAGAGTGTGTTTTTTTACTTGTGCAGCCGTGATTACAGGAACTTTGCATACTTCCGGTATTGAGATGGACCCTTTTTGCTTGTACCTATTACGGTGATGAATTTGTCATTTGAACCTTGCCTAAAAAAGGCAGTATAGGGGTGGCAAGAGCCTCAGCCAGTATCCGGAATCCCAAGGGCAACAGGTGCAGGCCATTTGTGGCACAGCATCGTGGTCTGTTGATCATGTCATCCCAGGCAGACAGATACTGGATCCCCTTAGAATGACACCAGAAGCTTACCCAACTCTTGAAGTCAATAATTTTGCCCTTGTACTGTGGTATCACTCTGGGCGATGGCAGGATGCTACTCAGGGCTAGGGTCATACCTGTCTGGGCTACAAGATCGGAGAGCTCTTCCATGTCTCTTTTCATGTAGTCCAGGGAGGTACGTCTCATGTCATTCACACCAACATGGACAATGACAGAGTCATATTTGCTGTGGAGTGACCTGAGTGTGGGGGTTATGTGACAGATCCTGGCAGCTGACAGTAACCTTCTCCTTGTTCAGCCTGGTGAGTGGGACATCAGTGTGCCTGACTATAGAGTCACCTATTACTAGTGTGTTGGGTATGTTGTTTTGCCTTATGGGCTGTGGTTGATTGGCATACTGAGTCTGTGGGCTAGGTGTCATTTGGGTTGTGTTGTGGGGGGTGGAGGTTGCTTGCCTTTCTGCTTTGGAGGCCTCTGTTGCTTGGGCAAATTATTATTGAGAGCCTCCACAAACGTTTTTGTGTTTCTATGTGTGGATTTTGGTAGGGTAGGTTTTGAGGGTTTATGTGATGAGTGTGGTGTGGTGCAAGTGTTTACCTTCTCCTCTTGACTGTCTAGTCCAGTTTTGGCTGAAGAGAGCTTTGCTTCCAATTTGGCTATATAAGTGCATCTCTCACAGGTTGTAGTGTTGGGTGGTAGGAGGAGGGGGTTGTCTGTGTACATGAGGCAATTGCTGCATTGCCCCAAGATGCCCAGATTCATCAGGTAGACAGGGGAAAACACCGGAGCTGACTTTTAGACATGCCTGGATAGGTGCTTATTTATTAAGTACTACAAACTGTTTTCCTCTAGATAAGTGAGGAAAGTTGAGTGCTGTAGTAATTAGTAGCTTATTTAGTGCTTACGAGTTTTGAATAAGCACTGAGCTCAAAGAAACAGATTTGAATGCTAAAACTAAAAAAAAAACTGACTAGTGCTAAGGGAAAATTTGAAGAGCAGAATTTATGGCGCCGAGAACAGTTTAATCCTAACTAAGCAGCGATGCATAAAGTGTATTTTTTTTTTTAAACGGTAGCAAATGAGTAAACTGATTTAAACAAATTAATCATGAGTTAGAAAGATCTGTTAACTACAGAGCACAAAATCTTATACCACAGTGATGTAGGCAACAAAGTAGAAAGAGTTATCACCAAACTTCAGACACAAAAAATAACCAAAGATCCCATACAAGTGTGATGATTCCCTACTCTGGGCCAGCAATCAAGGAAACTCAATCCTCACCACTGACGGATTATCACCAAGAGCAAAGATGGATTCACATAGTACTTTCAGATGCAGCTCCCTGCACCAAGCACAATTTCCCTTAATAGCATGCTGCATGCCTGGGGCTGGATTCTCCTTCTCTCTCCATAACCACACAAAACTCCACACTGACACTTTGGAGCTCTGTGTCCCTGTCCCCAGTAGCTGACGCACACACTTGGATATCTGAGTTTCACTCACACACACACACACACACACACACACAGGAAAAGTTGGCACACATTTACTAGCTGATTATCTGAGATAATCACGCTGCCACCAGTCAGCTACCTAAGGCTCTTACAAAGGGTACCCAATTATACTGTGTAAAGTTAATACTAATACAAATGGTAGAGTATGACCAAAGCAGCAAGGCTCTCAGGAGCAGCCACAATGTCACTAAAACAAGCATACGTATTCTCAAGATATTAAAAGTTTTCTCTAAAGGATCAGCTGCAATGAAAGTATTAAAATAGTTAATGACATATAAAACAGAAAATGGGAGAATACTGAATAAAATAAACAGAGTTTCAACCACAGCGATATAAAAATACAGTTGGATAGTTTCTCACAGATGCAGAAAACGATACCAAATTATTCTCTCAAAATGTCCCTAACTAAATATTTAACTAAAGAATTACTGTTCCCTGACTGCTTACTAAAATGTGGCAAGCTGATGTGTGCCGAGTGTCTTACCACAGCAAAAGTCAGATGATGCCTCCTGTTTGTGTGGATGTGTGAGATATACATCCTATCAGTAATCTTACCTGTCAGGTTCCAAACAGCTGCTGTGAGGATTCCAAAGAAACCAGATACTGGTCACCTGACTCTGGTATAATAAACAAAGAGAGCTTTTCTAAGATCTGTGGCAGCATCTGAAATCTATAACACAATTTCAAACTTTCCACCCTTCCAGGGTCCTCTGATAAACATACACATTTGATCAGTTACATATACATGGATACATTCTTTCTGTCCAGCAGGGCCTACTGTTGATGCATTTTTAACACAAGTAACTTTACAAATATATTTTAACTCAAACATCTGTACAAATCAGTTTGATAGTCAAATAACATAAAATTCTTCACAAAAGTCCAGCTAGCTATGCTGGCATATGTACTGTTCTACGCTCCTTGGCACAGATCCCCCCTTTGAAAACCCGAGCTAGTTTTTCAAGTCTTTCGGCTTTTCCCAGTTAGGGATCGCCATAGCGGAACTCCAGTCCGCTAATGATTGGCAATGGATTTTTATGGTGCCGGGTTGCCAGCCCGACGATCAACCTTCGAAGAAGGCACACATATTCATGCACGCACCTACCTGCATGTCTTCATGCATCACTCAACCACGGGGAGGACATGCAGACTCCACACAGAAGGCGCTCCAGCCGAGAATCCAACAAGAGAACCTCTTGCTGTAAGGCAACAACGGTAACCGCTGCAGCACCACGGCCCTCCAACCTAGTTTTTCAAGTGATTCTGGAAAAATGTTGCTTGAGAGAAATGCACCTACCTGGGAATATATTAACCTATACCCTGTCTCGAGAGCTCATCTGCATTGGCATTGCTGACCCCAATATGATGCTGCACTGTCATGTCATATGCTTGCAACCCTAGATTCCACCTTAATAACTTGGCATTTTGCTGGCTGGCACAATGTAGCCATATTAAGGGACTGTAGGCTGTAACCATAGTAAAATTTCCTTCCATACAGATTGGGCTCTGCAGAAAACTTCAGCCCTTACTATGGCTAGACATTCTTTTTCTATAACTGCATACATTCCTCCAGGTTGGAGTCTATGGCTGAGATATACAACTGGGTGCTCTTCTCCTTCTGAGGAAACTTGGCTGAGTACAGCCCCCACCCCATAGTCTGAAGCATCCACCTGCGCAACAAATTCTTTGCTGTAATCTGGACCGGCTAGCACAGGGGCTCTTCCCAAAGCCCCTTTTAGCTTCTGGAATGCCTGCTTGCAGACTGGAGTCGACACAACTGGCTTGTTTTTCGTCAGGTCTGTGCGGGGGGGGCAGCTACTGCACTATAATTGGGAATAATCTCTCTATAGTACCCCACTGTCCCCAAGAATGCCCTCACCTGCTTTTTGGTAAGATCCAAGTGTGAGTGTCAACTATTGGGAACAGGGATACAGAGCTCCAAAGTGGTCAGTATGGAGTTGTGTGGGTCTGGAGAGAAAAGGAGAGTCCAGTCCCAGGTCTGGAGTGTGCTCCCTGTGTACTCGTAAGGGAAATTGTGTTTGGTGCACGGAGCTGCATCTGAAAATATCTCATACAAATAGTGCTTGCTGAATCTTCTTTGAGTACAATGGTTTTTGGGTGGTTGGGATACTTTGAGATGATCTTTGTTGTTTTATTTTGGGGGTTTGAGGGATTGATGCATGGCATGAAGGTGACTTGGATTCACTTGCGAGCATTTTTGTGTGAATTTTAACTGATGGACTATTCATATTCAAGCCCCTATCATGAAAACCAGTTTGAAGCAACTTAAGAGTCATGACCACTTTTGTGATGCTGTCGTAATTCTGAAATTCTAAGAACTGTGCAGGTTACTTCTTCCTGTCTAAAAGTAAATAATCATACTATTTTGAATCATATCCGGTTCGATTCTCAGATAGAGCGTCTTCTGCATGGAGACATGCGTGAATGGACGTACCTTCATTGAAAGTTGTGCGTCAGGCCTGGCAAGCCGGTACGTAAAAATCAACTGCCAATCATTAGCGGATCGGAGTTCCGCTGTGGCGACCCCTAACCGGGAAAAGCCGAAAGACACAAACAAACATGCTAATATGTCAAAAAATACAAGTTAGATAATAAACAAAATTCAGTGACTTGCATTCTAAACTACTGTCAGTTATTGCATAGTTCTGAATGCTTGCTACTGATAGTATACTTGATATGCAATAGCACCCAGAAAAGTTATACTATGCTATAAACAAAGTAGAAAAATTATAGTTTATTACATATATAAAAGTTTTATTGGAATGTTATTGGAGTAACACACTTCTACAAGTTAAACCTGGATCACCTATAATTGTCATTCTTTTAGTACAAATGTATATGCTATGTCTCCTTTAAAAATGAGTCTGCTTTACACTAAACATCTCATACAAACATTGCTTACCGAATCACTAAATGTTATTTCTTTAAATACAATAGCTTTTTAGTAGTTAACATACTTTGAAAAAAAACATTTTTTAGTGGTTTGTAAGGAAGGGTATGTGGGAATGATGTATAAAAGTACAGGTGGCTTGGAGTCGCTCGAGAATGTTTTTGTGTGAGCTGTTAACTGATAAACTGTTGATTTGCAAGCCCTTGTCACAACGACCAGCTTGAAGCAGCTTAACTAGAATCATGAACATTTTTGTGATGCTGCAGGAGTTCTAGAATTCTAATAACTCTCCAGGTTACTTCTTCCTGTCTAAAAGGAAATAACTGTAATACTCTGAATCATACATATGCGTGAATGGGCGTTCCTTCGTTGAAGGTTGTGCGTCAGGCCCAGCAAGTAAAAATCTACTGCCAATCATTAGCAGTCTCGGAGTTCCACTGTGGCGACCCCTAACCGGGAAAAGCAGAAAGACAACAACAACAACAACAACAACAACAACAACAACAACAACTTTTAATCATATGCTAGGATGTCAATGAATACAAATTAGATTAGCAAAAGACAGCGAGAACTGCATTATTAAATAATTTGGAATGCTTGCAGTATACCAAAAGGACAGTTTACACACTAGCCTACAGAATGAAACTTCTGATAAAAAATTAGGATTTTGTTTCTGTTTCCTTGTTATTGTCTCTTTTTAATAACAACAAAACTTAATATCAAAGAACAATTTATTACGGAAAGTTTGAATTTTAAAAGGGAAGATTTTTCAGATGTTTATTCAGATATTATTAGACATAAAATTTAAGGAAAATATAGGCTCAATGCCAACAGCAGTATTAGACTAAAGAGCATCAATGGTAAATATAAAGGTTTTATTACATGGCACTCTACATTAGGATTACAGCTAAAATATAAAACCTAAGAATACAGTAATAGTACAAAACATAGTACACAAACAGGAAAACAAAGATCAGAATAACTAAATATGTATACAGTTAAAGAATATAAATATGTCTACAAGAGTGGGAGATTGGCATTGTGGTTAAGGTGTTCACCTTATAGGTATAAGGTGCAGGATTTGATTCTCACGTGTGGTAATTGCCTAAGCTTGGAATGGCTCACAAGGACAGTTAGCCTGGTACTGTTTTATAAACTTATGATCCTATCAACAACTTTACACATAGTTAATAAAATAGAAACTATATAAAATCATCGGACCTATAAATTAATAAGTATGAAAATAACAACTGACTTTCCTCCCTACAGTAGACCAGGGAGATAAATGTGAGATACAGGGAAAGATGATTGTAGACATATTCAATTTGGTCAACTTATAATAAAGATTTTGAACAAGTGTTTAACTTTTTTTATTCATAAGAACTCACTGATTGGCTTTTTTTAAGATGATGCATACTAAAAATGAGACATTAATATGAATAAGAAGCATAAGCTAAGCTTTATTAGTCTAATGGAGAGTTTGAGAGGGAGTTTTTTGTCCTTTTCAACAAACTAAGGATATGTCATTCCATGGTAGAATGTTTGGGGTTACATCATTAGCTATTTTTTTATTTGTTTCAAAAGCTTAGTCCATAGCTGGAGATTTCATATTGTTAAATATAAAGCATATAATAAGTTCTGTACATAAATGCGACTTCATTATACCTGTGTTTTCTCTCTTATATAAAATGTCTAACTTTAAATGCATTAATAGTAATGGATTGAATAATCCAATAAGGGGGGGGGGGTCTGTTCAAATACCTGCAATTACATAAAGCTCAAATAGTATTTCTACAAGAAAGATATTTACTTAATAAAGATGTAAATCAACTTTCATTAAAGAATTAATTGTTTTTATCAGGTTCTGGCATTTGAACTAAAAGAGGCACCCTCATTTTATGGAAAAACTCACCAGTAATGCCAAAAGTAAATGATACCTATGCTGATAACATTTCTATGGTAAGCATTGTTATAATTGAGTGGAACAGAAAACTATACACATTGGTGAACTCTTAATGGCTCCCAGGGGTTGGGGCTAAAGATGTAAAAAAAACTTAGACACGTTAACTTATTCCATGAAAGGTAAAGTTATAATGGCTGGTGATTTTAATAATATTTTATTTTATCAGACAAAGATTCCACTGCAGATAGAAAGCTGAGAATCACATCTTCAGCCAAACACTTAACACATTTTGTACAGCTAATGAATTTAAGGGTTTTATATATATATATATATATATATATATATATATATATATATACATACATACACACATACACACACACACACACACACACACATATAGATACACACACAACATATATTTATATGTTTACATATACACACACAAAAAAATATATAAATATGAGCTAAGGAAAACAATCTAACTTCAATTTATCCATTATTCATACACATATGGAATGCAAACAAATACTGATAAAAATGTTTATCACATATCAGAGAAGTTTCAATAGTTTTGTGTCCATTATCGGACCATGATGCTATAATCTTTAATATTTGAAAAACTGACAGTCTAACACATCACATGAGATTACCAGTGGACTTTACTAAACTAAAAGGATTCAATGTATGGTATGTTAAAGATATCAAAACATTCCTAGAAATAAACATAAATTAAGTAAATGACATTGTCCTGTGGGATTCACTAAATGTTTATTTAAATGGATGAGCTACAAGCTGGTGTATTAGTAAAGAACAAAATGAGACAAAGAACTGAATATATTACAGGCCAAAATAGACATGCTAAAGTTAAATCTACAACTAAATGACATTATCAGTCAGTCTGAACTTAAAAACTTAAATATAAAATATGTTGAAATTCTAAATCAAAAGTTTCAATAAACCTGGAAAAACTTAAACTTCAAGCATATTCAGTAAACCCTTTAAGCTTGCATAAACTTGCTCTTAGATCAAAGAAGATGAATAAATTAAACCATATCAAAGAAATTATAACACATATAAATAAAAAAGAATTGATATTAAAAGCTACTCGAGAGCTTTAAAATATTTTATGAAAAAATAATACAAATAACCTAGATAATGAGGATATAGTTAAAACTTTCCTAAAGGGAAAATATACATAATGAATTAACAAGTGAACAAATAAAAAATGATAGACTGTTCACTATAACAGAAATAAAAGATCAAATAAAAAAGTAAAAAAATAAGGTGCTGGGCTTAGATGGTCTTATATCAGACTATATAAAATACTACCAGATGATGCAGTTAAAATATTAGATAAGGTCTATAGAAAAGTAAAAGCAACTGATGAAGTCCCCTCATCATGGAAATATTCCCTCATATCACCTATTTTAAAACAAGGTAAGGATCCTACAAAGTGTTCATCATAAAGACCCATTTTACTTTTAAATGTGGACTATAAGATGTCCATTTTAGCTAGCAGAATTAATGTACTTAGACCTACACTAATAAACAATGATCAAACTGAATTTATTTTAAATAGACAAGCACAGGATAATATAATAAGAATACATACATTAATAGACTATGTAAATAAAAATAAAAAATAACTTTCTATCATTAGTCTCGATTTAGACAAGGCTCAGTTAATTGGTCATACCTATTTAAAATCCAGAAAAAATGCTGAGTCTGCTTTTTTACCTTTATTGAAGACTGAAGACTGCTTTTTTACTTTGATTTGGACAGTGGAGCCTTACCTCAGCATTTTTTCTGGATTTTTGTTTGCCTTTACTGTGTTTGCAGAGGTATTCTGGTTGCTATTGGGCATTTTCTGCATAATACCTATTTAAAACATAAAAAGTGTATAATTTCTCACCTGAGCTTATTGTATTAATTTCTAAGTTATACAATAACTCTTGTGCTTATGTTAAAAAAAGGTTATTTTCTTTCTAATTCCTTTAAATTGCAAAAGGCCACAAAACATAATCACCTTTACTTTTTGCATTAGCTATAGAACCATTTGCTAATAGTATTAGATGCAATAAGAACATTAGTGTTATCAACATAAAGAAGATTTTGAACTAAAGATTCATCTCTTTGCTGCTGATATTTTACTAAAAATAGGAAGTACAGAAAATTCATTAGAACGTGTAATTAAGTTGATGAATCAGCTTGAAATCTCAAACTTAAGATTTAATCATAATAAAACAAGTACACAATTAAATAAAAAAATTCAAACAAAAAATATTCTAACTTCAATTGGAATAGCAATCAAATGAAATACCTTGGTATAAGAATTATGTCTAATAAAAAATTATACAAACATTCAAAAGGTCGTTAATAAAAATTTAAGTTTAGTTACAAAATGAAACAAATTCTTCTTTACTGTGGAAGAATGATTAATGCTTATTAAGATGGTAAATCTCCCAAAAATATTGTCTTACAATCTTTAGTGCTATCACCATCAAAAAAACTAATGAAGATAAATAATGTGCTTATTTTTGCCATCATAATAAAGCAAGAGTTTCCTTTGATTTGCACAGAAAAGGTTGTGAATGTTGGAACAGGATTCCTTGATATTCAACTGTATGCTACTTCAACAACTGTAAAAGTTACAGCATCATGAATAAATTAATCTTATGATTCAAAATAGAAACAAATATATTTTTTATTTACTAATAATACTTCCTGCTGCATTACAACCAGTCAAACAAATACCCAACAGTTTTATCTGGTTATTAAAAGTTTTTTTGTGTAAATGGCATTACACCCTCTTCTCAAATTCCCTATTAAAATAGCACAATTTCCTCTTTCCAAAAGTTCATATATTCTGCCCATTGTATTAAAGACTTAATATTTTCTGTTTCCAATTGGATATGCAAGTGACTGCTTAGAAAATCAACTGTAACAAAATGCTAGTATTGAAATAACAAAATAATTGAATTTATTGGCATCAATTCTTAAATGTATTTATTTTTATTTTACATTTGTTTACCGGGAATGTCCGACTGGGATACACACCAATTTTCAGCGGAGGCCCAGGGAAAAAAAAGACACAAAGTCTTGCATTACAAATTTAAAAAATTCCTAACATACCATTTTGATTTCTTTGTTTGTGTCTTTTGGCTTTTCCCCGATTAGGGGTCGCCACAGTGGAACTCCGGTCCGCTAATGATTGGCAGTAGATTTTTACGTGCTGGCTTGCCGGGCCTAACGCACAACCTTCAACGAAGGAACGCCCATTCACCCATGTTGACACACAGAAGATGCTCTGAGAATCGAACGGGCAACGTCTAACTGTGAGGCAACAACGCTACCGCAGCACCACCACTGCAGTGTCATACCATTTTGATATGCTACTGATATATACTGTTGAAAATTCAATGTCCAAATACAATCAAGATTCTGAGAATAGGCTAATTTTACAAATATTTAGAGACTTTGTGAGCACAGACAAATAAAATTTAATCTAGAAATGAAATTGTTACCCAAATTATCGGAATTCTTAATAACTATCAATAATAAAGCAATAAAAAACAAATCATATTCGTCACAAATTTATAAAATTCTTAAGTTAGATTTCACATATTTACGCAATTCCTATTGGAACTATTACTCAAAAATTAATAATGAAAACTTCTCTGAAGAATACAAGAGAATAATATTAAAACCTACAGATAAAACTACATCTTCATTATACTGGAAAATTTTCACTTGGAAATATTTACACACCGCTTTTGTCACTCCTAACAAAATGACAATTATGTATAAATCAAAAAGAATTAAATGCTGGAGATGTGATTCTGAAATAATAGCTGACTGGATGCAAAAAGTATATGAATGTGCAGTCATCGCCCTTTCGGGAAAGAAATTATTCAAGCTCTATGTTCAAATAGATGTAATACTTCTAAATCTTTAGTGTTACCTAATTCTCCGATTCCTAAGATAATTCTAAAAACCCAAGTGCCTCTTCTTTGGTCTATTCCGATATAGCCAAAACCCAAGTGCCCCTTCATTGGTCTACTCTTGCTATAGCCAGAAAAATAATTACTAAAAATTGGAAAAGTAAAAATTACCACCTCTAGTGTTGAATGCAAAGCAAAAACCACTTGCATTAGTGAGTTGCATGGCATAAAGATGAGAACTTCTAATATTACACATTCATATAAATCTTGGCTTAACTTAAAGACTTGCTTGAACACTATTAATTGTTCTTGATGTACAACTTTGATGCATTCAGCAGCTGTGGACCTATGCAAGTAGTTATTTGTTTTATAACCAATTTGTTTATTTATTACTTTAAAACCAAATAAAAAAAGAAAAGAACTTCTCATTTACATCCTTCATGAAAATTGCAGCAGATTATATCGAAACTGCCCAACTACTGCAATGTGGAGATGAAACAGCCATCCTTCCCAATGATATCACTTTTCTGGCAAGTACTAGGTAATCAATCTAAAAGCTATTACAAGCCTAACCACGAACCCATAATCTAACGTTCCCTCCCGCTTCAAGGAGGGCATCACAAAGTACATTCTGGGGGAATTTGAGGATGCCAATCCAATTATCTACGTATACTGTAAGGTTAGCAAGGATAATACTCGGCTTGACATGTGGCGGAAGTTTATCTCAGAGGCGAAGGAATATAACGGGATATGAATTTATCACATGAACATATCTTATTTATCTGATGATGAAGATTCAGTTCCTTTAATCAGGCATTTGAAGAACCATTTGATTTGAAAAGAAATAGGCCAGTAAGGGTCAGATAATGCAAACCTTGAAATGACAGACAAAGATCCCCACAGAGGAGTCTTTAAGAGACCAATTACAAATAGAAAGCCATCAGCCTGGCCTGATAATTAAGACTTCTGAGGCCACTGATTTTTTTTTAAAGATTTTAATTGAGATCTCTCACACAGGATGATATATTTAGACAAATACACACCGTTAAGAGACATTATATTCAATAATGGGTCTAATGAGATGTGATTAAAAGTGAATTCAAACTTCTATGGATCTATAGGAGATGCCTTTGGAAATTAGATGAGCCAGACAGTCAAAAGATAAGGAATTAGCAGCAGCAAGAGTGGTTTAGATCCCTTACAAGTGTCCAATTGAAGAAGGTGTATCACCTCAAGGTATGTTTTTTTTTTTTTTTTTTTTTTTTTTAATTAAAACCAAGTACACATTTTTTCTTTATATTAAAACCAACTATACATTTTTACTAAACTCAAATATACAATTTTTCACATTTAATTTGAGATCAGTGTCCTTGCATTAATTGTTAACATGATATAACACATGATGGTGCACCTTAGAGCCAGAAGATCAAATAGAAGCACTGAATTAACAATGTGCAAACCTACATAACCGCAGGCTGGGAGTGTTGGTCTGAGAAATACATGCCAAATAGGAGAGGGCAAACCACTAATCCTATAGTATATACAGCTAATAACCTTCTTGCTTTCAGATGTGGTACCTGCGATTCTTACCACAGGGGTTTGTGCAGACAGACAACCCGTCAGCTATCCACCACAAAACATAAAGGTTTATATTCTGATTTAGAAGTCTGTCAATAATGCTCACATGAAAAACTAGTGTCAAAGGCCTTGGTGAGGTCCACATATGATGTATGTACTACTATCCAGTGCTTTGGTGACTTTTTCAAAAAAAAAAAAAATTCTTATCTCCTTACTGCCATGGTTTTTGTCTGCGGGACTGTAGGTCAGTAGTGCCGACAATACAAAAAAATATAGCCCTTTGCTAGAAAACATCAAAATGTAAATGATCCATTAGCCAATTCATCTTCATATTATCCCCTTTTTATCTCATCTTTCAGTGGTTCAGGAAGTAAGTTACTGTACTCCGCTAATCTGCTGGAGTTATTATTGATGCATAGCTAGATTTGTCATTAAAGTTCTGTATTAAGACAGGTCAAACACTAGGGCATATTCACAGGATTAACACATTCCTACTCGATAAAGCATAATATATCTCTGTAGCAATGTACTTATTTCCTTTACTCTTTCACTTGGCATACCTGGCTCTTCAATCTACAGGTCAACATTACTATACATGCATGAGTCAACGTACAACAAAATTTTGAGATTTCCAGCACATTGTCATGGAAAATTACATCAATGCCTTTCATTACACAGCTTAATGTGGTTTGAATCTGAGCATCATCTAGCCTTTATACTGTTCAACTTCACACAAGGTCTACTCTCCAACACAGGTTACTGGCAATGGTCAAAACATTAATCTGTTATAAATTGAGAATGTTTGTCAATTCTCTGTTTGTCATGTCACTCACATTCATATATCCTCCAAAAAAGTACGACATATGTGCTACTTAAACTATGCAGGCAAGCTCTGCAATGGTCTTCCTTTTATATGTTTTATATGACAACAAATCTCTTGAGCTGAATGCTGAATAATTCCCTTTCAAGAATGAAGGATTCCCTTCACAAGTCCTTGTAGTATATGGAGATTTTGATGTCTCTGTCACACTGCCAGCCCAGCTGTCTGGAACTTATAGGTTTCATAGGTTCATAGGTTCATACTAGGCTATCTGCCCAAGGGCATTTATAAGCCTAGCCCATAGTTATGTGGCTTTCGCCACCCCTTTAGTTTGAATAAAAACTATGCCTATCATTTTGCTGTGCCTCTGTCAAGCAGTGACGCTGAAGTAATCCCTGGGGTATATCTGCAATCTCCCATCCATTGGTCAAGATTCCTCTTGAACAAGACCAGAGAGGTGCTCTGCCTCACATGTACCGGGATTTTGTTCCACAGCATAGGAGTCTCTGGGTGATGAATCTGTCCCTCCAGCACGTTCTATTTATAACCGTGTCAAGGTTTAAGTCTCCGCCCTTGTGGTTCTGAGGGATCTAGATTTTTGAGGTGAAGCATATTCATCAAATCTGGGTTTGACATGGCCTTATATGTCAGGCACAGGTCACCTCTGAGCAAGCGGTATGAGACTGAATAGAGCTGGAGTTCTTTCAGTCGGGCAGCATAAGACATATTTTGAGACCCTTTATCCTTTTGGTGAGGAACTTTTGGGGCCTTTCAAGCTGCAGCAGGTGTCTGGTCAGATACATTCGAACGGGCATTGCACTCAATCATAGGTCTAATAAGTGATGAGTACAGGGGACGATGACCTCCCTTGATCTAGATGTGAATCCCTTCATGATCAGGTGGGTGATATAGAAGGTTTTCCTAACTACTTTAGCAACATGAGTGTCAAACGAAGGGCTACTGTCAACCTGGGTCACGAGATCTCTGATGACTTTTTCTGTGCTCAGTGGATTGCCACCTATATGGTAGCTAGGTAGCCTTGTTTTCCCAAAGGGTATGACTATGCATTTTTGGCGTTTAACTTCAGGCCATGGCTCTGGCACCAGTTATCCATTTCTGTGAGGCCCTTCTGGAGGATATCTGTGTCAGATGTGTTTTCGTCTATGGCCCAGTTTGCAGTCATCTGCAAACTTTGTCAGCCATAACCCTCCTGTGTTTGCTTGTACTTCAGAAAAGTAGATGCCGAACAAGAGTGGACCCAGGACTGAGCCCTGTGGGACACCACTTGTGACAGGCTTTGAGTCTGACATGGCTCCAGCAACTCTGACCCTGTAGGTTCTGTCACTTAGCCAGTTTGCAACCCATCTTGTGATGTATGGGTTTACATTCAAGCTGATGAGTTTTTCGATGATACCTGAGTGGGGTATTGTGTCAAGGCCTTTGCCAGGTCGAGGTAGGCTGTATGGACTGCCTTTCCCTCATCAATGGCCTTGGTGACTGTCTCGAAAAAGTCAACCAAGTTTAAGAGGCAGGATCTGCCTTTGACAAAGCCAAACTGAGTTGGATCCAAAGTCTGCAAGTTCCCTATGTCTTTATTTATGAGTTCCATTATGATCCTCTCCATGGCTTTGCAGATA
This sequence comes from Protopterus annectens, assembly GCF_019279795.1. Taxonomy (NCBI): domain Eukaryota; kingdom Metazoa; phylum Chordata; order Ceratodontiformes; family Protopteridae; genus Protopterus; species Protopterus annectens. The sequence goes on from NC_056749.1 coordinate 254,862,215, forward strand.
AGGCTTGTCAAGCTAATGGGGCGGTAATTTCCAGGGTCTGTGGAGGCACCGCCCTTATGAAGTGGGACCACAGTCGCGGCGCCACTCCTTGGACGTATCCTGAGGTGAGGCTAAGATTAAACAGCTGTCCTAACTGTGGGTTTAATTCCTCATTGAGTTCATGAAGCACACAGCCGGGGACACCATCCGGTCCCATGGATGCTGTGTTTTTGCCTTAGTGAGGGCAGTTCTCACCTGGGCGTTGGAGATGTTTGGGGGCTACAATCCTCTGGAATAGATATCTCTCCTTTTGGGGAGGGGAGAAGTTTGCACTGAACCTGTCAGCCAGTATGTTGGCAATGTGTGTAGGTTCAGTAATTTTCACATCATTTTGAACTAATTCTGAGCATATCTGGGAGTTTCCTCCTAGGTTTCTAACATAGCTAAAGAAGGCCTTATGATTCTCTTTAGAGTCCTTGGCGATTTTTCTCTCAAAATTTGCCTTGGATGATTTTATGAGAGCTCTTAGTTTTTACTTATAATGATCAAATGTGTCTTGCCTTTCAAGGATTTTGCTCTATCTTGTAGTAGCTTCCTCCTTTTGTTGTAGAGCTTGTTTATGGCTGGGGTTCACCAGACTGGACGCTTGCCTTTGGTACAGAGAGTCTTAGTTTTGTTTGGGATTGCCTGATCCATGCAGTCCTGTAGGTGCTGGTAGAAGGCATTTGTAAGTGATTCAGCGGTTTGAGTAATGTTTACCACTGGCTCAGGGGCCTTAAAGGAGACCACACTAGTTTTTAGAAGTGTGAAATCGGCTTTTGAGAAGTTTTTCACTGTGGTCTTTTGTTCGAGGTGGCGGCGGGATGAGGACCTCCAGCGAGATTAGTTTATGATCTGATCTCACCAGTGAGGGGTATACTTCGGTGTTGAACATTTTGATCCCATGTTCGTGATGATGAGATCAAGTATGTTTTCTCCTCTTGTGGGGATGGTGACTAGTTGTTCCATGGCATTTGAGTTTATGAACTCCAGGAATCTTTGGGTTAGAGTGTTCGGGCTTGAGTAGTGTTCCCAGTCTATATTAGGGTAGTTAAAGTCACCTAGTATGATGGTGTTTGGAGATACATTTATCCCTCCAATGTTTTCAGGAAGGCCATGTGAGGTTCCTGAGTTTGAGAGGGTGGCCTGTAACATGCTACAAATTGCAGAGCAGTCTTGCCTATGGTTAATTGCACCTGGATGGTCTCCGATGCATCATGCGTTGCCACCAACCTTGAGGTGTGGGTGTCCTTTATGAATATGGACACCCTCCTTTCTTGGTGTTGTCCGGATTTTGGGGCGACGCATGATATGAGGTGAAACCTGTTAGTGCTGGGGTGCTCTCAGGAGCCTTGAACCAGGTTTCTGTCACAGCACAGACATCGATGTTCTCCATATTGAGAAGGGCCTCGAGTGCGTGCATCTTGAGATTGAGACTTCTGGCATTGAGCAGCATTACCCTTAGTTTTTTCCTTTTGGTGTTCTAGGGTGGTAGGTTTAGAATTTGAGCCTTGCCTAAAAAGGCACTATGGGGTGGCAAGAGCCTTTGCCAATATCCGGAAGCCCAGGGTGACAGGTGCAAGCCGTCCCTTGAAGCAGCGTGGCTTGTCCAGCATGTCATCCCAGGCGGACAGACATTGATCCCCTTTGAATGACACCAGAATTTAAGCCAATTATTAAAGCTGATCATCTTATCACTGTATTGTGGCATCATTCTAGGTGAAGGTAGGATACTGCTCAAGGTCAGGGTCATACCTGCCTGGGCTACATAATCAGAGAGCTCCTCGATGTCCCTTTTCATGTAGTCCAAGGAGGTACGTCTCAGGTCGTTGACACCAGCGTGGACAATGACTGAGTCGTACTTGTACCTGCTGTTGAGAGACCTGAGAGCTTGCGTTATGTGGCGGATTCTAGCGCCTGACAGGCAGCTTACTGTGACCTTCTCTTTACTCAGTCTGGTGAGCGGGACGCCAGTGTGTCTGACTATGGAATCACCAATGACAAGTGTGTCTGGCATTTTGTTTGGCCTTAAGGGCTGTGACTGTTTGACACTCTGACTGTGTGGTCTATGTGTTGCATGTGTTGGGTCGTGAGGTGGTAGTTGTTTGGGTGTCTGCTTTGGTGGCCTCTGCTGTTTTGGTAAATTTTTGATCAGAGCCTCGAGTATGTCTTTGTGTGAGTATGTGTATGATTTGAAGTTGTGATGGTACCATGTGTGACTGGGTATGTATTGTGTGTGGTTACCTTCTCCTCCTGTCTGGTCTTGCCAGTCCTATGTTGAGAGAGCTCAGCCTCCAGTTTGGCCGTGATAGTTGCATCTCGCATGTATTTGTGTTTTGTGGGAGAAGGAGAGGATTGTCTGTGTACATGAGGCAGTTGTAACATTGCCTCAATATTCCCAGGTTCACCAGTTGAGCTGGAGAGGACACTAGCAACTGATCCCTCGACATACTAGAAGTAGTAGATAAAGAGACTTTCAAAGGACTCCGGGAAGTGGGTTTTAGGCTGGTGGGGTACTATCTATAATAAGAGTGCTTTATCAAGGTGCAAGTACTGTAGGAGTAAGTGCTAGGCTTTACAGATAGAGAATAGTCTACTTGGGAATCAAGTAGAGATGAACTTTTCAGTTATAGGATATGCTGGTTAGATCAGCAGTACAGCTCGAGGAAGGTAGTTTTAAGGGAAAATTGGAAGAGTGGAATTTAGATGGCCCAAATAGTTTAACCTTGTTTAACCGCTGCTCTTGTGTGCAACAGTGGGCTTAAATCTTTACGCGCTTTAGCGTGTTTTATAGCAGGGGCTGAAGGGAGCTAGGAATTGGCCCAAAGCGACCAATGGACTACTAGTTTCTGGCTGAAACTTCACCAAATCAGACAAAAGGCGCTCAGTGCTTCCCACTCCCACTGGTAAGCAAAGAAACTTCCCTCCTTCCTAATAAGGCAATGGATCAGTAACAGGAACTAAAAACAAAGCCCAGGGATCAGCAACTCTGAAACTGGACTACTCTAGTTCAGTAAGGCGGGAAAACAAGAGATTTTTTGTTTTATTACAGAGACAAGGAAAAAGCAGACAGTAATTGCTGTAAATCGGCTAGCGCACTTTAGTGTGTAGCCTACAGAAACAATTTGCAACAATTAGTAACTTAAAGTGCAATAAACAGTGTAAAATGCAGAAATCACTTAAAGTAGCAGTAAAACAGGCGAAATGCAGTCGCTAGCTTAATAACAGTGGGAAAGCCACAAAAATACTTATATCTGGTAGAAAGTCACTCTTTTAGCTCTCTGCTGCTTGGATCACTCTGCAGGCCACCACGAGGATCTGTGCTGAGTTGGTACAAGCTGGAAAACGCGTGTTTAGCGTGTTTTATAGCAGGGGGCTGAAAGGAGCTAGGAATTGGCCCAAAATGACCAATGGACTACTAGTTTCCGGCTGAAGCTTCACCAAATCGGACAGAAAGGCTGCTCAGTGCTTCCCACTCCCACTGGTAAGCAAAGAAACTTCCCTCCTCCCTAATAAGGCAATGGATCAGTAACAGGAACTAAAAACAAAGCCCAGGGATCAGCAACTCTGAAACTGGACTACTCTAGTTCAGTAAGGCGGAAAACAAGAGATTTTTTGTTTTATTACAGAGACAAGGAAAAAACAGACAGTAAATGCTATAAATGCTGTAAATCGGCTAGCGACTTTAGTGTGTAGCCTACAGAAACAATTTGCAACAATTAGTAACTTAAAGTGCAATAAACAGTGTAAAATGCAGAAATCACTTAAAGTAGCAGTAAAACAGGCGAAATGCAGTCGCTAGCTTAATAACAGTGGGAAAGCCACAAAAATACTTATATCTGGTAGAAAGTCACTCTTTTAGCCCTCTGCTGCTTGGATCACTCTGCAGGCCACCACGAGGATCTGTGCTGAGTTGGTACAAGCTGGAAAACGCGTGTTTAGCGTGTTTTATAGCAGGGGGCTGAAAGGAGCTAGGAACTGGCCCAAAACGACCAATGGACTACTAGTTTCTGGCTGAAACTTCACCAAATTGGACAAAAAGGCCGCTCAGTGCTTCCCACTCCCACTGGTAAGCAAAGAAACTTCCCTCCTTCCTAATAAGGCAATGGATCAGTAACAGGAACTAAAAACAAAGCCCAGGGATCAACAACTCTGAAACTGGACTACTCTAGTTCAGTAAGGCAGGAAAACAAGAGAATTTTTTTTTTTTTTTTTTTTTTACAGCGACAAGGAAAAAAACAGACAGTAAATGCTATAAAAACAATTCACATGCAGTGCAAGCTGGCACACTTGAGTATGTAGCAATATTAGTCCACACACAGTATGAAAAGAATGTAATTAAATTACAAAGGACTAAAAGCAAGTGCAGAAAGGGTTTATTAGAGAGAATGCGGTAAAGAGAAGGGACTGGGGGAGTGTCCTAGATCAAATCTACAGTGGGGCGGGCACTGCAAAAGCCACCAAATTTAAACTACATCCAAGAACAGGGAGGGGGGGTGGGGAAGACAGTTTCAACAGAGCTAGATCTGAGAAATCAGTCCCCAAGTTATAACAACCACAATAAAATGAAGGAAATATACTTAAATCAGCTTATGTCCAGTTGATGTATGCAGACAAATCTCAGTAGCAGCAACTCTACTTAAAATGATTACCAGAGATGTAACCAACACAGGTTTTAAAGTTATCAGAAAACCCCCAAGCTAATTAACACTTAAAGGAATTTCAGAGCAGTTTAACAACTAGTGCAGAGCTTCAGACACACACACAAGACAGTTTCAACAGAGCTAGATCTGAGAAATCAGTCCCCAAGTTATAACAACCACAATAAAATGAAGGAAATATACTTAAATCAGCTTATGTCCAGTTGATGTATGCAGACAAATCTCAGTAGCAGCAACTCTACTTAAAATGATTGTAAATAATTCTATGTAATTTGTGAATATTGGTATGATTTATACAGAACTGTATGTTGTGTACTGAGCTAAGATGTACCCACAGTGTACCCCAATGGAAAAGAGCAGAAATGTATATAAAATATATACCTGTGCAAATGTATGTTTTAATAGCAGAAACTGGAACATACAGAGTTAACTGCCAAAACTTCAAGAAAATAAGTTGAAATTAAAATTATTTTACGATTACGTTATAAAAGTTTGTTTCAATGCAGCAAAGAGGCACTAGGGTGCCTTCTGCACTGTTAAGTGTTTTATGTCTTCCAGTGTTGCAAAGATCTGAGAGATATGTACTTCTCAGACAATGATGTTAAATTCTGTTAAGTTTCTGTTTAGCCTGAGAACTGAAGTCAGATGACAAAGCGTGATGTCACCCAAGCTAACCCAGCAATATAACGTGATATTAATTTAAGAACTTTCTCAAGCAGAGACTGCACATGTTTTATTTGACCTGGAAACATCCAGTCATCATCACCATCTGCACTTGCCTGGCTCTGTTCTTAGGGCACAGTAACTCATTTTAGACTCAGATAGGGATATAATACAGATTAGTTTAGATGTTTTCTTTATTTATTTGAGACTGTTCTGCAGTGTTGTTTTAAATATTTCCTGTAATTTTGAACGCTGAAGTTAACGGTGTTTGCTTACTGAGAACTGTCTTGTTCTTTTATTATTAAATACATTTAAACCTATCTTTGTTGCTGATATTTGTGAGACATTTAAGGTCTCAGAGTACTTGCACATCTGTTTGGTGACATTATACAGGCCACTCCTAAATAGCCTTGCTCTTTGTCAGACTACCATTTGGATTAATAGTAACATTATACAGTAGGACTGGACACCCCTTGTAGGGGCCTTAGAGTAGCTGATAAGAGTGGTTGTTGGCAGTGACAACTACCTTATAGTCTGGGCAGAAGGGGGCATAGCTAGTAAACCTGTGCCAGCCTTTCCCAAGTGTGTGTGTGAGTTTGTATATAAATCAAATCTCAATGAGTGTGAGTGTGAGTGTGTGTGTGTGTGTGTGTGTGTGTGTCTCTCAATTACTTGGGCAGGGACACAAAGCACTGGTTGGACAGAGAAGGTGCTGGAGGTTTTGGCTTGACCACTCAGCTGAGATCTCAACCCTATAGTTGTGCCAGTGGGGAGTCTTACTGGGGATTTGGAGGAGAAGGAGAAACCAGCCCCAGACTGACTGTGGTCTCTCTGTCCTCTTAAGGGAAACTGCACTTTACTGTGTGTGTACTTACCTTCCCAATGTGTATGTCCCCTAGCTGTTGCCAGTGTTGAGGACTGAGGGTCCTTGATTACTGGGCCAGTGCAGGATATTCACAGCTTCAATGTGTAAAGCCAAAAAAAACAAAAGGGTATGAGCAAAAGTGTTTTAAAACTGCCACACAGTGAGTGGCCAGAAATAAAGTGAATCTTTGATCAACAAACAGCTTCAAAAGTTCTTATAGTCAGAACATCAATGGCACACTTGTGTTTTCACTTTTTGTGTGGCTGTAGTGTGTAATGCAGGGGAGATGACAGAAAAACTGTTCTGAGAGTATGTTTAACAAAAGTTGCTATGCACTTCCTTAACTGCAGAAAACTGCAAAATAACCTCATCTTTTTGCTTATTCTGAGTATAACTGTCATGCTCCATGCACAAAAATGTTGTGTATATTAGCAGTTAGACTTTACAGCATTAGCTTAGCTAGACTTCTATTACAGCTGCATATTATGCTGTCAATGTTTCTTTTACTGAAGCTCAAACTGTACAAAATTAATAATGTTTTGCACATGCAAGACTGTAACATGACATTATCTGTCTTTGACATAAGTAGGGGATTTTTTCAAAGGGACTCTACTTAAACTCGAAATATCAAACTTGGAAGGATCTTATGTCAACAAATACAAAAAAGTAAATGAAATTTAATCCCTGCTAGAAGATGGCTACAGTCCTCATCTCTTGCTTCCCTCTCCCTGTATACTGGAAGGGGGGGTTACGGAATAAAGAACTGGGCAACAGGGAATAATGCGTTGTGGTGTCCAGGCAAAGTACTGGCAAAAGGAAAACCATGTGCATGTATATATGTATGTGTGTGGGCGCTGTATATGTATACATATATATTTAAAAAAAAAAAAAAAAACAATAAAAGTGTGTGTTCCTAGACATATATTACACATACACACACCCATATATGCAGATAAACACTATATAAAGTGTAGTTTACCCGCATGTGTGTGCGTGTGTGTATGTACGTGTAATAGGTGTTTACTTGGCTAACGACCACAGGCCTTTTTAAGCCTAGCCATACATCTCGAATATCTGACAACCTTGATAACTGTAAGCATGGGCCTGGGAGATGAAACATTTACAGGTCAGCTGTCTGCATTAGAGACGTAGGTGCATATATATGTATATAAAGTTTGTCATGTTTATAGATATATATATATATATATATATATATATATATATATATATATACACACACACACATATATATACATACATATACACACACACAGGTGTTTACTCGCATATGTGAGTATGTATGTGTAATATATACATATCTATTACCACACATTTTATATATATATCTGCGTGTGTGTGTGTATACATATACAACACACACAACGCCCTAGATATACCGAGACATACAAACATATACACACACACACACACACACACACACACAGAAACTCAAAATAGTCACAGACTTTTCTAATAAGAAACGTGTGGCACCAGAATGAAACAAACTCGCATTCTGTTTGCATCAGCATGCCACTCAGTGGAAATGATTCCATAACTTTTCCTCCTGAGATGTACCTTTACTATGCCTAGATTTATTGGCATTCCTGAAGTTAGGTTAGGGTTGCCACCTTTTCAAATGGCCAAAGTGGGACATTTTCGGGACAAACATCAGATTTTACAGGCCAACACATACCCACGGTCAGCACAAAGAATAGAACTTAACTTTTTTGCCCAAATAAGCTTATTCTTGTAGCATTTTAGTTGCTTATTCTGTTTCTTATAACATTTGGGTATTTTAGATATAGAATAACTGTTTTATGCGACTATTACATAAAATATAGGACATAAGTATGCCCTACAATCTCAGGACATTTGCCATTTTTAATATTTTTTTGTCAGGACACAACTGCCCAAAGACGGACTGTCCCTCGCAAAGTGGGACAGGTGGTAACCCTAAGTTAGGTAAATGTACCTAAATTACTAGGTAAACAAACTGATTAAACATAAATGCCATTTGAAACTATTAATACGCAGTCCCTCACAAATTATGATTCCAATAAAAACAACAGTCAGTATATTTTACTAAATAACACAAGGCCTCGCTAGTTAATCACTATAAATTGCCTGGCAGTCCTAAATGAATTAAGTACCTATTACCTTTCTGACACTACTCAACTAAAAAAGTAGCACGGCTCTTTTAGAACCTGCAGACATGCTGAAAACATGACAAACTTTACCATTAGAGTAAATTGACATAAAAACAAAGACTCGATCTTTCAATTCTACTTACTTGCAAAATTAATCAGAAAAAACAGCTAATCCAAACCGGGAACCGAACTTATGACCTTTCCACTGACAGCTGTTATGGAAATCTATGCTACTTGTTATAATCATAATCCCACCAAACACCTCCCACTGCATTCCAATTACCTGTCGGTGGCAGCCGCCTTCTGCTCGTCGTGCACACCGAGCGTACCACAGGAGCCGCGCTCCGTAATACTGTACAGCACTTTAGCATTTCCAAAGCCACACTTGGCTACAACAGTACTCCCTCAACTCGGACCTGTACGCATGCACAAGTCCCACCCTCACCGTTTCGAGGACCCCATCGTCATTTTCATTTTAGCCAACCGCAATCTGAAATCTCGAAAACGACCTTATTAATTTGCAGAGTCAATATGTCAATCATAATCCAGTAACATAGCAACAGTTCAGTCTTCGGGCAAATAACGTCTGTCATGAAGGGAAATCTCGCTATGCTGTCGTCAGCGAACGTACCCTTCGACCTTAAAGTGTTAGGTGCGTGTAGTGTTTCACCTTCGGGGATCTATCCGCGACCTGTGTCTGTGTTACTGTTTACTTTTTGTAGTGTGAAGGATGATCGCTGAAGTGATATACTTCAAACGTCGTTATCTAGCTGTGGAACAAACAGGCAAAGATGTTTGTGAGATTTTGCTGGACTATTCAAAGGCTGCAAAGATCTAGACCAAGGCATACGCCGTTTTTTTCTGAGCATCTCTTTATAATGTTATTACCTAGATAATGTTGAACTGTCTATGCTAATGTTCATTATTGCTCTATTCAAAACAGATTATCTGAGAGGCGTGCTCTTTAAGAATTTTATGGTTATAAACGGTAACAGTTAAAAATAATAAGTCTCTGAATAAGTACATGTTTAAATGATAGATGGGCGATGGATTCAGCAATACTAGGATTGAGTACAAATATAAATTTCCGCCTAACCTCCTGACCTGCACTATACATTTTTTCCGCAGAAAAAGCTCACACCTGTAGAATGTCAAAAAGTGTTCGTCGTTTCATAATATTAAGGTGTTTCAGATGCATAAACCATGCACTTTGTAATTGCTAAAAAGAAACCTAAGAAATATTTTGAGTCATATCTTCATTTTTATTTGCTGTGTAATACTAATGTATTGTGTACTTGTTATTTCAGCACTAATTGCTGTTAAAACCGGACAGAGGCAGATCCTAAATCCTTTATTCTATGCACGGTTATCTTCAAATTGTCTATGATATGATTCCAGTTATTCTCAGTAGGAGAAGTATAGAATTAATCGACAATGGATGGCTTACTAACACCAAACGGGAATGGTTAATTCATGAACCAAAAGGGAAACTGTAGGCTTAACGTGGCTCACAAGAGTACCTAACCTAGTACTTACCTATGAATCTATGCAGTATTAATAAATTTTGTGTCAGACAGCGCTTACATTCAACTTTCTGTATAACTTGCAAATGTTAAAAACATAAATCCAGATATTACAATCTCAAGTTTGATTTAACATTGCTCTTTCAATCCAGACTATTTACAACATAACTTAAGATCAAAAATTAATTACCAACAGTATTGTTTTTTTACTATAGTACAACTTTTAACAAATGAACCAGTGACTCCTCACCTTGTTTTGCAGACCACTTTATTAATAGATTTAGATCGTATGTACTTAATGCCCTCTTCAAGCTGTTTCCATTACAGAATCCCTTGTTTCAATTTTTTTATTATGGAGCTCTGTTTCTGATATCTGATATTTTGCAGTTCTACACTTTTAATCTCTGCAATTATCTTTATCACCGCCCTTATTTTTTTCTTTTAAACACCTTTATTAACTTCACACGTTGAACAAGGACATAAGTACACATACAGTTAAAGTAAATAAAACAAACCATTTTAAACGTTTTCATTAACTTCTAGCATTATACATAAATGTTTTCTTTTTTTAAGTTATCATTCACTTCAGCACTACATAACTTGCTCAAGTCTTGCCTTTCCTTAAATTTCTCTCTTTTTTTTTTTTTTACAAAAAACATCTTTATTAAATTAAAACATATGACATAGGCAATTTTACATTTATTTAAATAAATGAAAAACCAACACTGACACCACTTAAGTTGCAAACATTATGCATCACAGACACCACTGAATCAACTGTAGTTTCAAACATTATATCATTTATAATCTAATCAGTCATTGTCAGTTAAGCATTAAACAGTTCACTCAAATCCTGATTTTGTTTAAACCTCGTTCCTTCTCTGCATATATTGTTGGCACAATTCTCATTTTTTCCTATGTAGTTTGCTCCTTCCCCTTTTCTAAAGATCCTAATTCCAGTTGATTTATCTATCTTACTGTATTCACTACTTGTAGTAAAGTTGATTTAGACTTTGATTTCCATTTTCTAGTAATTCCTTTTTTTTGGCAGCCACCATAATTAGACTCAGCAAAGCTTTACTATGTCTAGGCAATTCCAATTCTGTATCATAGCTCAACAAAAGTCGTTTCCCTAGTCAATCCAATCTGCTCACCCAGTATCCCTGACAGAGTGATCCACAGGGAATCTTTAAAGTCTGCCAACTCAGTACACTCCCAAAAAATATGTTCCCAACCACCTCTTTCCACCTTGTCACCCCTCCAACATTTGCTATCCTGAGGAAAAATTCTTTGGAGTCTACTTGGGGTATAAAAATACCTATGTAAACATTTGCAGGCAAAGATCCTAAATCTTTTAGACTTTGCTGCATATTTGGGAGATATACAGTGGATATAAAAAGTGTACGCACCCCTGTTAAAATGCCAGGTTTTTGTGATATAAAAAAATGAGACCACAATAAATCATTTAAAATTTTTTCCCACCTTTAATGCGACCCATAACCTGTACAATTCAATTGAAAACAATTGAAAAACAAATAAATCTGTTAGGGGAAAAATATAAAAAGTGTACAGTAAGCTGGTTGCATAAGTGTGCACACCCTTAAACTAATACTTTGTTGAAGCATCGTTTGGTTTAATTACAGCATTCAGTCTTCTTGGGTACACACCTGCTATCAATTAAAGAGACTCTGATTAACCCCAGATAAGTTCAGCTGTCCTAGTAGAATTTTTGTGATATTACTCAGTTGCCTGCTACTGCAAAACCCATGGTTTGCAGAGAGCTTACAAAGCATCAAAGGGATCTCATTGTTGAAAGGTATCAGACAGGAGAAGGGTACAAAAAAATTTCCACAGCATTGGATATACCATGAACACAGTGAAGACGGTCACCAAAAGGTGGAGAAAATATGGGACAACAGTGACATTCCAAAGAACTGGACATACCTCCAAAATTGATGAAAAGACCAGATGAAAACTGGTCAGGAAGGCTGCCAAGAGACCCATAGCAACAATGAAGGAGCTGCAGGAATTTCTGGCAAGTACAGGTTGTGTACTATATGTGACGGCAATCTCCGATATTCTCCATATGTCTGGACTATGGGGTAGGGTAGCAAGATGGAAGTCTTTTCTTACACAGAAAAATATCCAGGCCTGGCTAAAATTTGCAAAACAATACATCAAGTCTCCCAAAAGCATGTGGGAAAATGTGTTATGGTCTGATGAGACTAAGGTTGAACGTTTTGGCCACAATTCCAAAAGGTATGTTTGCCACAAAAACAACACTTCGCATCACCAAAAGAACACCATCCCCACGGTTAAGCATGGTGGTGGCAGTATCATGCTTTGGGGTTGCTTTTCTTCAGCTGGAACTGGGGCTTTAGTCAAGGTGGAGGGAATTATGAACAGTTCCAAATACCGGTCACTTTTGGCCCAAAACCTTCAGGCAGGCATCTGCTAGAAAGATGAAGAGGAATTTCATCTTTCAACACAACAATGACCCCAAGCACACATCCAAATCAACAAAATAATTGCTTCACCTGAAGAAAATTTAAGTTTTGGAATGGCCCTGCCAGAGCCCAGACCTAAATCCAATAGAAAATCTGTGGAGTGACCTGAAGAGTGATGTGCACAGGAGATGCCCTTGCAATCTGACAGATTTGGAGTGGTTTTGCAAGGAAGAGTGGCCAAATATTGTCAAGTCAAGATGTGTCATGCTGATAGACTCCTACCAAAGAAGACTGAATGCTGTAATTAAATCAAAAGGTGCTTCAATAAAGTATTAGTTTAAGGGTGTGCATGCTTATGCAACCAGCTTATTGTATGTTTTTTATTTTTTATATTTTTTCCCCTAACAGATTTGTTTGTTTTTCAATTGAATTGTACAGGTTATAGGTCACATTAAAGGTGGGAAAAGTTTCTAAATGATTTATTGTGGTCTCATTTTTATATCACAAAAAACTGTCATTTTAACAGGGGTGTGTACACTTTTTATATCCACTGTAGATATATCCCCTCCATTGTCTCTTTGTGAATTGCTTATCCAGTCTCTCTTCCCAATTCTTTCTAAGCTTCTCTGATTGATTTTTACAGTTATGTAATATTTTATATGCTCTACTAATTCCTTTTTTAATGGCAGTTTCTGTTCTAGATTCTATTAAAAACTATACCAGTGCTAGTCTTTCATTTAAGACCCTCCTATTTCTTTATATTTGTCTATACTCTGATATCAATCCTTGATATGGAAGGCAATCTCTAACCTGCACTTCAAATAAATTCTTGGCACCTTCCCATTCTATTACCTTTCCCTTTCTAGTTATTTGCTCCAAGTATCTTGGTTCCTTTGCCTTCTTTCTCAAGTAAATTCCATCCCCTTCTTGCCTGTTGTCTGTTGTCTGTTTCCCTAACTCCAGTTATCCCTATTGCCTTTTCTTAAATTTCAATCCTCGTAAACATTCTACATGTATTAATCCATGATTCCATTTATTTCTATGTAATTCACTCATTCCCTTTTCTAAAGTTTCTCCTCCAATTCTTTTCTTTGCAATATTCAAGGCCTCATGTCTGGTTTAGATTTAGATTTCCATTTTCTAGTTATTGTTTTTTGGCAACCATTAGCATTAAACTTAGCAAGAACTTAGTATGTCTAGACAATTCAGATCTTATATTCCAGCTCAAAATAATCATTTCCTTAGTTACAATTATTTCCTCCCCCAACATTATTGATAAAGTACTCTGTATTGAATTTTTAAAATCTGCCAACTCATTACATTTTCTAAAACATGTTCTTAGTTACTTCTGTCTTTCCCATCATATCCTCAGCAACTGCTATCTACTTTATGAAAAAGTGCCTGAAGTCTGCTTGGTGTATAAAAATACCTATGCAAATATTTCCATGCAAAAATATTAAATCATCTGGACTTTGTTGTATACTTGGGAGATATACAGATGTCTGCCTCCCTGTTTCTTTGCAAATTGTCTTTTTATTCTCTCTTTCCAATCTCTTCTAACCACTTCTAATGTATTCTAATAGTTATTATGCAATGTTTCACATGTCCTTTTAATGGCAGCTTATGTTCTAAATTCAGCTAAAAACTCAACTAGAGCTGGTCTTTCACATCACAATTGCATATCCTGTTATCATTCCCTGGTATGGAAGGCAGTCTCTAACCTGTAGTTCAAACTTCTTGGACTTGTACAATTCTTATCACCTTTTCCTCCATAGTTATTTGCTACTACTGCCTTGATTCATTAGTTAATTTTCTCCAACAGATTCCAGACCCCTCTTCCTTATTTTCTGTACTCCATTGGTAAAATCTGTTTTCTCAATTCCCAGTTGACTTAGTTCTTAGAATACTTTATGCTGTTTTATAAATATAAATATAATATTCTGTATGGTTGTTATTTCTCCTTAAGAACCTGCCTCCAAAATGCTGCTTTCCTCTTTATTTCTTGAACCCTCCCCCAGTTTCATCATTGTGCCTTTACAGTTTGATTTGTAACCTTTTACTTATGTCATGTATATGAGCCTCAGCTGCATAGCTCTAAAGGTTCCCTTCAAATCAGGTAACTCTAAACCAATGTGTTTTATGGGTAAAAAACAGGTTATCTCACTTAACTCTTACCCTCCCAAATTAAATTTTTTCAATTCTTTATTAATTGTAGTCTACAGCTTTTCTCCTGGGTGATAAAAATATACACTGACCTGTAAATTTTAAAACTAAAGTGACTAGAAACATTTTCACATGTATCTTACTGTCAATATCAATAATCAAGAAATGATAATTTAATAAAGATGTCTCTTGTTTAAAAAATATCCATAATCAAGAGTTTCCAGCTTCTCAATATTTTTATCTTTTTGGTCTCTTCCCATACATCCCTACCTGCCATAATAAAATCCCTGTTAATTTAGACACCTAAATATCTATATAAATAAATTATATAACAAGAGAAATAAATTGATTAATGCTTATAAGTGGTCTCACTCTACCTTCCTTAAAAGTGCACTTAAGCAAACTAGCAAAGAGCTTAAGGGAGGAATCTCAATGATGGATATCAGCATATATTACCCACTAAATCCAAAAATAACTACAAATCTTTCTTTAAATATGTCAGGAATATAATTTATTTTGTTTTGACATTTGTTTACTGGGAAGGTCAGGCTGGCATAATATCCCATTTTCAGTGGATGCCCACAGAGAAAAGTAACACATTGACACAATTTAGTTGCAGTTCATACAGTGTGAACCTATACATACATAGTACAAATATATGGACCAATATTAGAAGCTGAAAAAGAACATTGTCACTAGTTAAAGTATTGAGATAAGTGCTAACAACAAACAATGTTCAGAGCTAGTGCACTATAATACTGTAGACGCTAATGCAACGGAAATAGCAAATAACCTAACTGAAAATGCAAATTCTACACCATCCAAGTTATAGGTATTCCAAAAATTCCCCATTCCCAACTAATCTCTTTAAATTCTGTGGAACAAATTCTCTCAGCCCACTCAAAAGCAAAGAACACCTCATCCTTGTGCAGTGATTGTATACTAGGTTGCATAATTATCAGTGCTACATATGGTCTATCTGAACCCCCTACTTAACCTCTTTAATCTAAGCTTCTCCAATGGCTACATTCCTGAACCCTGGAAAACAGCACCTCTAATGCCATTACACAAGTGCGGCCCAACCATGGATCTTGGTAATTAAAGACAAGCCTCATATGTAAAGCTTTGGAATGTATTATCTCAGACCTCATTAATCTGGACATTGAAATCTCTTAACCCTGGAACCTCATTTATTTTATGTACATTTTGTTCATGGGTTAGACCCACTAGGCCAATGGCCTATTTTCTTGTGAGACTCAAGATGGTATTCATTCTAAATAGGGGAATTTTGCCACATCACTGGGAGATATTCTCCTACTCTTTTCATTATGTGCTGTGGGATCTTTTACATCCACATGTGCATGTAATGCTATTTATATTCCTTTCCTAGATCTGATCAAAATACCCATATGTGATCCTGCCATTGCCCTAGCAGCACTATGCCTATTTTGTGCTTCTGAATATATATTCTGTATTCTAAATCAAATATATTATTACAGGCTGCCTAACCTCATGGTATGCTTCCAAATTTGGAAGTCTCAAATCACCCTGTTCCTTTGTCGATGTTAGTTTTGCCCATTACACTTTTTCTGTTTTGTTATTCCAAATAAGCACCTTAACTTCCTTTTCCATATTCTTCCATATCTGGTTTCTTTGTTAATAAATATATGTTTGACCTAAACAAAGAACCAGTAGGGCGAAAAACATCTTAATCACATCTGCCTTATTGTTGATGTCCATAAATAACCATTTCCATAAGCTTACCTTACTTATAACCTTTCGAGTAATTGTTTCCTACACTCCTCTAGCTGCCTGCTCAGTATTGCATTTCAACCAAATTCCCGAGTATTTTATTTTGTCATGACCCCACAAAAAGAGGAAGCTCTGTACCAAGTCACTTGATGGGGCATAATTCATTACACTAGCCTTTGTTTTTGCTTCATTTACTTTATATCTGGCTGCACTACTAACATATTTCAGTTTATCAAATATAATTTTGTACTATGTTCCAGATTGGCAACATGTAATATTATACAATGTTTCTAATTTTAATTATCATTTTTTGACTAGGTAAGTCCCACTAAGATAGTAGTGTTTTTTCAGGGCAGTCCTTAGTCTACAAAGAGGGCTATTTTCTGATTAGTATTTCTCCATTTATATCCAGTTATGTTTGTCTTATGTTTCTGAATGATGGCTCTGAACATGAGTAATTGTGAGAATGGACACCCCTGCCTAGTTCCTCTTGTAAGGCACCTCACTTCACTTAGTTTTAGCGCCTCTATAGATATTAAATATTAATGTCCAAGTTTGTGGAAATGTAAATGCCTCAAAAGATCCAAACCTAATAACATTAATATATTACCGCTGTCCAATGCATCCTTTTGTATCACAATGTTTCTGTTAGTATTGTCAAATGTTTGCTTACCTTTTATAAACCAACACCAGCTGTTAAATCACCATAAATACTTTATAGTCATGTTTCAGGAAACCTAAGAAATATTTTTGTCCTAAAATTTCAAGACATTTGCCATTTTAAATGTTTTTGCCAGACAGAAGCACTAAAATAGGGATTGTCCTGCATAAGGAGAGTCACATTGTAGCCCAGCACAGCATGCATGATAAAGTCAATGAGGAAAATGAATTTATTATGCAATAGTTGTTCCTCAAAAAGAGCTGTAGCTAAGAGGTCTGTGTATGTATACACATATGCTTCATATGTCTCATCGGTACTTAATTGTTCCAGAATGTCCTTGATTTTGCCTCAGATTGTTGGTCTGTTCCTTATAAATTGTGTGTTTTTCTGACAAATTGTTGAGGACTGCAGTCAATACATGACAGATATTTCAATTTCAGACTTTGTATCGCCACAGCGGATCATCTGTTTGCATTGCTTCCTGTCCTCTGCATCTTGCTCTGTCACACCAACCACCTGCATGTCCTCTGTCACCACATCCATTAACCTTATCTTAGGCCTTCCTTTTTCCAGTTACCTGCAGAATGGGAGCAGCCGAAAGAAGAAGAAGATATCCTTCAGAAAATGCATGTAAATGCAAGACCTGTTATTCTAGCAACTTTGTAAGTGTGTAAAAGCAGTATTTAAAATCTGTCACTGATTTTAAGCCGTTGTCCCTCATTATTTTTTGGCTTTGTCCCTAATACTTCTGCTAATAGGTTGAGAGGTACAACATGCTTCAAAATGAATTTTATTTTAGAAGTTTTTAAAGAAAATCTGGAATATAATAAGACATAAGAGTTAAAATAAAACAAATCACATTAAAACATGTAAACAAGATTAAAATCAATGTCATAAATAGTAATAAACAAAGGGTCACATGTGAAAAAAATAATCCAGTGTCATTTATTTATTTATTTGCAGTTGTTGAACAGAAAAGCCCAAGTGAGCATATTGATCCTTTTCACCAGAAGCTCAGGGAGAAAAGCTTCTCAGTATAAAGTTGTACAAAGAATAAAAGTTAATTCAATTGCAACAATGTCAAATATAATATCACAGTATCATTCTTATTATCAGCAAAACACTTCTTGTTGTAGTTAAAGAGATGCCCTGTGAGAATACATTACTGTTTGACAGTACATAAGATTACTAGCAACATAGAGCCAATAGTACTTCTAAGAACAGTGCCTACGAACTACACTAAAGATTGAAAATAAACAGTACAATTTCCTAGGAATCACAAGCAATAGATACACTTTATGTGTGGCCAATATAGTCTAGACTAACTTACTGCAAATTATTAGAGGCGATAGTGGATGACAATCTTACGTTCGAACTGCATATACAAAATTGCATAAGAAAAACTCATCATAAAACTAGGGATGCTTTAAAGAGCCAAAAACTTTCTCACCAGTGCAACTAAAACTATACTTTCCACTACTTATCTCCCTGCTCTTCTTTATGGCACTCCCATCCTTACTAACCTCCAGGCTTCACAAAAATTAAAACTTGAACAGTGCTATAATAAAGTTGCTAAACTTGCAGCAAATATCCCTTTCAGAGTCAACCAATGCATAGCACTAAAAAGCTGGTTAGAACTGCCTCATTAACTAACATACACATAGCTTCTTACCACCTATAAAATTATCCAGCATCCATCTGTCTTTCCAGCACTTAAAAACATTCTTCACAACTATGTTCCCAGTCAGTCATTGAGATCCAATGACCAAAAACTCCTATCTGTCTACAAACCTTGCAAATCTGCTGGGCATTGTCTGCAGTCATAAAAGGTTGCTAAGGCCTGGAACTCCTTACCTGTATCCATCAGGTCAATACCATCCCTCCCATCTTTCAAAACCACTCTGAAAGACTTCCTAGCTAAAATCTGACTCTGTTCTTGCTCAAAACCAGGATAAACTATATCCCCTAAATGTGAACATGTACATTTTCATTCCTTATACCTCCGTATTCTTCCGTCTTCACTTACTTCCTCACGTCTATCAAATTATGTTTCCTGAAAGTCTTTCTAAATATACCATAAGACTGTTTTCCCTCACTTCATATTGCAATTCCTGTTTGTATTAGACTAATTTACCTTTAATTTCTCCACAAACTGTCCAAAATTTCTTTAAATATTAAATGATTGTCATATAACTTGTATTTATTCTTAAACAATATTTTATGTCCATTGTGTTATAATTATTTAAACTGCAAATGTTTTTCTTTTTGAAGATTTGTTCTTAAAATGTTTTGTAATAATTTGAAGCATTTCTCCCTGGTCTTCCACAGAAAATGGGCTTTCTGCCCAGTCAAACTTTCCTGGTAATCAAATGTCACTAAATAAATAAAACAATAAATAAGAGTCTATTTCTTACTAGTACACTGACTAAAAATGAACAGTCTCAGCACAGACGTTACAGAACGAACATAAAGTTATTAATGATATTATTCTTGAAGGGCAAGCTAAGTTTATATACATAGTTACAATATTTAGAATATGGATAACCATTGATGTTTTTGTTAGTATAGTACAATGAGCATAAGAAAATGATAGTATTAGTAGAAAATTTAACTGGAAGTCACAAGATGGCGGCTAAAGTGAGGAGACAGAGATGGGAAAATACTGTCTCAGAGACTACTGCTTGTGACAAGCAGGGACAACTCAGCTGGGGTAGACAGTTGCAATATAGAGACATTTAGCTAACCTCATAAAAAGTTAACCTTAAATAAGAAAAAAGATCATAACTTTTAAGAAATGAGTAGTGGCCAACCTATAACATTCTCAAAGCCAACGAGGTAGTAAGTTCCAAAGGAACACAGGCTAAAAAGCAGAGAAGCAAGAGCCAGATGTTTCGAAATGTACCAGGGGAGCCACCAGCAGCCTCTGGCAAGCAGAACGCAAAGCCCAAGAGAGCCACTACAGCACCAGAAACTCCTTAAGATGATAGAGATCCAACTTATGTGTGGACTAGTAGACTAATACCAAGACTTGGAAACAACATTATAATGTGCTAGAAACTAATGTATGCTGGTAGTACAAGGAACATATATGTGTATGTATATATATATATATATATATATATATATATATATATATAAACTGAAAAAGGTACGTCAACCACTTGTTGGCTAAATATTGAATCAAAAGGTACGTCAACCACTTGTTGGCTAAATATTGAATCAAAAGGTACATTCTTTTTGCCTTAAATCTGTCCATGAGAAAGCAGCTAAGACCTGTATAAGCAAAGATACATTCAGAGGTGTCATGGGAAATGGTTTAGAGGATGTAAATTTAAACCAAAATAGGAAAGTTTAATATTGGCAGCCTGAAATAGTGGATTATATACTACATGGTTTGTAAAATCCATACAAAAGGTAGTAAATACAGATACACTGTAAACAAAGGTAATTTGTTTTACTAAGCAACCATGCTAGATAATGATGTAGTTTTCTAGCATTTGAAAAGAGCTGTTGCTTGGTTCTGTAAAGCTATTAGCTGTTTTTCATCAGCAAATGTTTACAGTTCGAGTTGGTGAATCTAATGGTGGTGGCAATTAATCAGGAAATGACTGAACAAGGAGGTCCGTGTCATTTGTATTAGAAACAGCATAATTAATATCTGTGGGGGACTTGGGAAGAAGTTCAGTGAAAATTAATGCAGTTTTGTCATTAAAGAAAGTGAATACTTTTGCAAGAGGTTGCATCCTCGTCAGCCTTAGTATTTTAGTAATAAGAAAAACACTGCACAATTTAGTTTATTCAGTTAAGGGTAGAAAGTGCACTTTTTCTTAATCCTACAGTTCAGTTAACTGACAGCATGAATGCTGATTTCCACATCATCTTTTTAGCACACCTTTATTTAATTATCACTTGTAATATAGGCAAGTTTATGTTTATACAAAAGTAATCAAAACTGTAGTAAATTAATATTAATAAACATTATACTTCATATATATTGCTATATATCATATAAGCAACACTGCATAAATTATTCAAATCCTGCCCCTTTTTTAAAGAAAATAACATCTTTATTAAACCATCACTTACAACATAAGCAATCTTACATTTACATAAATGAAAACAAACCACACCAACACAATCCTAGTTGCAAGCATTTTACATCACAAACCATACTGACACACTCCCAGTTGCAAACATTACACATCATAATAAAAATGAAAAAGCAGCAAACCAAAGACCAGGAAGGAACCGGACCACAAAACTTATAAGCTTTCGTTCATTTAATAAAATACCATGAACTTCATCAGAATAAATACAAAAACTTGAAACCACCCTTTAAATACTTGTCATGTGCAAATAATCATCCAATGACAAAATGATTCAAATAAATTATTCAAATATCCACTGTGATGTCATGAAAATTTAAAAATAGAGTACATAATTTAAAATTGTATATGTATAAAAACATGAAAATGTATATATATATAATAGTCAACAATACACTACTACACAGTGTTTCATCAAATAAAGCCCATTTTGTGAACAGCTTGCCTCACTACATCAAAGCCTTTGTAACTGAAGAAAACACTTAATGTTAGTTTCATTTAGTCCTGGAGGGTAATCTGCTTTTAAAGCTATCTGCCATTTAGTTTCCCTACATTCTAATAAGGCTTTAAAATTACCCACCAAAGGACCGCAAACTACTTTGTCTAAAACAAAGAATGTAAATTTCTTAAAATTGTTACATAATAAAACATGTCGTACCCATGCATTATTCCTGTCTTTGTTTCTCACTGCCAACACATGTTCATAAATCCTTCTACTTAGTGACCTGATGGTCTTGCCAACATAAAAACTGGTGCAAGAATTACATACTGTGGGATAAACAATGCCCACAGAATCACATGGAAACCTGTCCTTTGCTCAAATAACTTTCTTAAAATGTTTCTACTCAACATAACCTGAATTGGCTATATATCTACATTAACTGCAATGACCACAAGAAAAAGTCCCAACAGGGTAATTTACCCCATTGTGTGATGTCTTAGAAGTACTTTCAAGTATACTTCTTATGTTACATACCTTTTTATAAGTGAACAAAGGTTCATTACACAGGACTTTCACCAATTCAGAATGTCCAAGCAACACCTTCCAATTTTCCTTAATAACATGCCTAATAATGTCAATTCCATCTGAAATGGGGAATGGGAAGGCAAGCTCAAACACATTGTTGTTTTGATTCACCCTACTTGCTACACTGAAATTGCCTCTCAAAATGGGGCTAGCTAAACTGTCTCTGAGAGTTATAACTTCAGCAACAATATTGCGTAACCAAAACAAATCATATCCCCTGGCTGTAAAAAATCCAGTCAGTTTGTTAACCTCACCATCAAAAACAGAATCGTCACTGGTCAAACGACTCAACTTTATAAGTTGTCCCTTGACAACCCCTCTTTTCATATGTTGGGGTGAAGACTGTCCTTGTGCAGGTACTGATTGACAAAGGTAGATTTCCTGTGGATACTACTAGTGAAACAAAAACTGTCATCAAGTAGTTCCAAATTAATATCCAGGAAGTCTATTGTTTTCCCAAACCCTCCCAAGGTAAAGTTCAAAAAGCTGGTGGAACAATTCAGATCTTGCAAGAATAGCTGGAAACTGTCAAGGTTCCCTTGCTACGAAAAAAAATAAATAAATAAAAAACAGTGTAACACCTGTAAAATAAAATGTTCTTAGCCAAAGGATGTCATTTAATCTCCCACATAGCCATAACTAGATTAGCAAAAGAGGGAATTTTGCACCCTAATATGGGGTTTAGTTTTACACCTAGATTCTTTGCTTCTTGCAATAATTCGAACTTGATCTATCTGGCAACTTGCGAACAATGCCAAGCCTTTTATGTGGGCTTGACTTCTCGAAGGCTTAGAGATAGGATTTATAATCCTATTTATGACATAAAAAAGAACAATCAATTGAACGTATTAGCAAAGCATATTGCTGTATATAAGGGACATACGTTTGTGTTTAGAGTGCTACAATTAGGTAAGCCCACTGAAAGAGGAGGGAATCCTGTAAATAGACTGGAAACTATAGAGCTCCAGTGGATCCTCAGAATGCAAGCTCATCAGTATCCAGGCCTTAACCAATATATGAGTATTAAACCAATACTTGATTCACGCCCCCTAAAATAGAGTTTTGTTTACTGCGTTTCATATTTACTCAGTTGATTTAATTTCATGTAGTGTACATTAATAACATTGATATTGTATGTATGTACTTTTATATATTTAAAATAAGTTAATATATTTTTTATTTACATTGAATATAAATTTATTTATTTATTAATGAATATTATTGTATTATTACAATCATAAGTTAAGCATTGGCTTATAGGTATTTTATATATAAATATGTTATTAATTTAATACATATATTTTTTCTCTGAGCATTATATGCTAGATGTTTTAGTAGGGGTATGTTGTTCGTCAAATGACATCCTTTAATAGGAATGTGAGCTACTTTGAATGACTGAACTAATTGTATTGTTTTAATTATTTCATTGATAAATTGTTTAATTAGTTAATTTATGATAAATTTAGTGAATACTATTTAAGATGAGAGCTTTTTGATATGTTTAGAGATCTGAAGAAGCGTACTCAGTTTGTATGTGAAAGCGCTTATCCACATTTCTTCCATTGGATTAAAAGTTTTATTGATTTATCGTGGTGGTCCAATCTTGTATTTTTTCTGCATTTCGTTTTGAGCCTTTCAAGTCTGGACCTTTGGACAGCAGCGTTACTTTTTGTCTTAGTTATCTAACCAAATAGAAATTGGTTCAGTCTTAGAGTATGCTTCTGACACTATGGGTCCAAAAAGGGGGGGGGGTGTTTCTGCATTTGTGGACTTTAGGAATACCAAAGAGAACTGCTAACTTCAGATGTTCAACCTGTAAAAATATGTATACCGAGTGTCCAATATTACCTTGGCAAAATAAATCAAATAATAAAGTGTCAATACGCTTGAAACACAATAAAACTTCATTTATATTGACCTGTTTGCAGTTTCTATGGTCACTCAAAAGTTGCAGTATAGCATTTTCATAGTCCACAATATGCATAATGACTAGGGCCCCACCCTTATCTGCCTTCATTATTCTCAGATTCTTGTTGGTAGCTAAGTCAATTAATGCTTTCCTCTCTCCCTGAGTAAGATTATCAGTACTGTGGGACCATCTACTAATGTCCCTGAGATGTTGTTCACATAGTGTACCAAAAACATGTAAGGAAGAGCATAAGGCAGGATTATAAATACTTCTACATTTACATTGTTCTGTGGGTAAAACAGAAGTAGACAAACCATCAAAAATGAACTTCAAATTCAACTTTCTTAAGTATAACTTAAAATCCACAAACAAATTTACCAATTTCTATTTGGTTAGATAAAATTTTGAACCCTATTGTTCAAAGTTCACGGTTTTATTTAAAAGATTCATGACATCCATTAGAGTTGTTACGTGAATTTAATTTGGAAAATTTTGATATGTCAACTATATTTTTTTATAACACTTGATGTCACTTCCCTTTATACAAGTATAGATCAAGACGTTGGAATTGATTTATTTAGGGAATATTTGACTGGTTATACTGACTTTGACAATGTTAAGATCAACACTTTGTGTGCCTTGATGGAAATGTTGGAAAGTAATATTTTTAAGTTTGGAACCAGTATTTTTCAGCAAATCTCTGGTGTGGCCATGAGTTCTAGACAGGCTCCCTCTTTTGCTAATCTATTTATGGCTATGTGGGAAATGAAATTTCTTGTGACACATCCTTTGACTAAGAACATTTTATTTTACAGCCGTTACACATTGATTGTTTTTTTTTTTTTTTTTTTTTTTTTTTTGTGGCAAGGGAACCTTGACAGTTTCCAGCTATTCTTGCAGGACCTGAATTGTTCCACCAGTTTTTTGAACTTTACCTTGAGAGGGTTTGGGAAAACAATAGACTTCCTGGATATTCATTTGGAACTACTTGTTGACAGTTTTAGTTTCAGTAGTAGTATCCACGGGAAATCTATCTTTGTCAATCAGTACCTGCACATGGACAGTCTTCACCCCCAACATATGAAAAAAGAGGTTGTCAAGGGAGAACTTATAAGGTTGAGTCGTTTGACCAGTGAAGATTCTGTTTTTGATGGTGAGATTAACAAACTGGATTTTTTACAGCCAGGGGTTAAGATTTGTTTTGGTTACATAACATTGTTGCTGAAGTTATAACTCTGAGACAGTTTAGCTAGCACCATTTTGAGAGGCAATTTCAGTTTAGGAAGTGGGGTGAATCAAAACAACAAGGTGTTTGAGCTTGCCTTCCCATTCCCCATTTCAGATGGAATGGACATTATTAGGTGTATTAAGGAAAATTGGAAGGTGCTGCTTGGACATTCTGAATTGGAGAAAGTCCTGGGTAATGAGCCTTTGTTCACTTATAAAAAGGTATGTAACATAAGAAGTATACTTGAAAGTACTTCTAAGACATCACACAATGGGGTAAATTACCCTGTTGGGACTTTTGCTTGTGGTCATTGCAGGCAATGTAGATACATAGCCAATTCAGGTTTTGTTGAGTTGAACCATTTTAAAAAAAGTTATTTGGGCAAAGGACAGGTTTACATGTGATTTTTTGGGCATTGTTTATCTTGCAGTATGTAATTCTTGCACCAGTTTTTATGTTGGCAAGACCATCAGGTCACTAAGTAGAAGGATTTATGAACATGTGTTGGCAGTGAGAAACAAAGACAGGAATAATGCACTGGCACAACATGTTTTATTATGTAACAATTTTAAGAAATTTACAATATTTGTTTTAGACAAAGTAGTTTGTGGTCCTTTGGTGGGTAATTTTAAAGCCTTAGAATGTACGGAAACTAAATGGCAGATAGCTTTAAGAGCAGATTACCCACCAGGACTAAATGAAACTATTAACATTAAGTGTTTTCTTCAGTTACAAAGGCTTTGATGTACTGAACTACTGCGGTGGTGGTGCTGCGGTAGCGTTGTCGCCTCACAGTTAGATGTTGCCCATTCGATTCTCAGAGCGTCTTCTGTGTGTCAACATGTGTGAACAGGAGTTCCTTTGTGGAAGGTTGTGCGTTAGGCCCGGCAAGCCAGCATGTAAAACTCTACTGCCAATCATTAGCGGACCGGAGTTCTGCTGTGGCGACCCCTAACCGGGAAAAGCCGGAAGACACAATCAAACAAACAAACAAAGGCTTTGATGTACTGAGACAAGCTGTTCGCAAAATGGGCTTTATTTGATGAAACACTGTGTACAAGTTTGTTATTGTTGACTATTATATATATATATATATATATATATATATACATTTTCATGTTTTAATACATATGCAATGTTAAATTTTGTAGTGAATTTTTACATTTTCATGACATCACAGTGGCCATTTAAATAATTTATTTGAAGCATTTTGTCACGGGATGATTTTTTGCACATGACAAGTATTTAAAGGGTGGTTTCAAGTTTTTGTATTTATTCTGATGAAGTTCATGGTGTTTTATTAAACAAATGAAAGCTTATAAGTTTTGTGGTCTGGTTCCTTCCTGGTCTTTGGTTTGCTGCTTTTTCATTTTTACTTTGTTCTTTGGAGTTGTTTAGCAAACATTATACATCACTTATAATCTTCCCGATCATTTTCAGTCAAACATTACATAAGTCATTTAAGTCCTACCTTCTCTTAAACATCATTCCTTCCCTGTATGTATTGTTCCCTCAATTTCCTTTTTTTTCCTATGTAATTTGCTCCTACCATTTTCTAAAGATCTCAGTTCCAGTTGTTTTATCTCTATTACTACATTCACTACTTCTAATATAGTTGGTTTAGATTTTGATTTCCATTTTCTAGTAATTGCTTTTTTGGCAGCCACCATAATTAGACACAGCAAGGCCTTACCATGTCTAGGCAATTCTGATTCTGTATCGTAGCTAAAAAAACATCATATCCCTCATCACACCAATCCGTACTCCCAGCATCTCCGACAGTGCATCCCTCAGGGAATTCTTAAAGTCCACCAACTCACCACACTCCCAGAACATATGTTCTCTAGTACCTCTTTCCTCCCCATCACACTTCCAACATTTGCTGTCTACCTGTGGAAAAATTCTCTGGAGTCTACTTGTTGTATAAAAACATCTATGTAAACATTTCCAAGCAGAAATCCTAAATCTTCTAGATTTTGTTGCATATTTGGCAGACATGCATATATCTTCCCATTATTTGTGAATTTCTTATCCAGTTTATCTTCCCAAGCCTTTCTAACCTCCTCTAATTGATTCTTATAGTTAACATGGAATATTGTATATACTCAATTATTCCTTTTTTAATGGCAGCTTCTGTTCTAGATTCTACTAAAAACTCTTCCAGTGTTGGTCTTTCGTTTAGGACCTCCCCATCCTTTCTCTTTGCCTACACTATGATATCAATCCTTGATAGGGAAGGCAATCTTTAACACGTAGTCCAAATAAATTCTTGGCCTCTTCCCATTCTAATACCTTTCCCTCTCTAGTTATTTGCTCCCAATGTCTTGGTTCCTTTGGCAGTTTTTTCCAATAAATTTCAGCCCCCTCTTGCCTATTGTCTACATCCCTAATTGCAGTCATCCCTATCAGCATAATCTCCTTTCTCCATTCTCATGTTGGCTTAGTTCTTAGAATATTTTCTGCTATTTTATGGATATAGTATTCTGTATGATTATTCTCCTTAAAGGCTTGCATCCAAAATGCCATTCTTGCTCGTTGTTTCTTGAGCACCCTCCTGTTTCAACATCATCCCTTTCCACTTTGAATTATAGCTTTCTGCTTGTGTTGTACATAGGGGCCTTAACTGTGTAGCTCTGAAATACCCTTTCAAATTGGTTAATCCCAATCCGCCCTGTTCTACTGGAAGAATCAGGTTATCCCACTTGACTGTTGCAGTCTTCCCTTCCCATAAAAAGTCCTTCAGATCTTTATTAATTGCTATCCACAACTTCTTCTCTAGTTGATAAAAATATGTCTGAACTGTGTACAAGACTAAAGGGACTAAAATATTTTGACTGCTTGTATCTTACTATCCATATCAATATAACAAAGCTTCCAATTTCTCAATTTTTGTATTATCTTTTTAGTCTGTTCCTGCATATCATTAGCTGCCACACCAGAATAATTTTTAATCCATACTCCTAAATACTTCATTTTATTATGTCCCCATAAATACAAATATTGCTGAACCAATTCTTGTGTGGGTACATCATTTACCACTATTGCCTTTGTTTCACCTTCATTAATTTTGTATCCCGAAAAGACTTAAAACTGTCTCAAAATATCAACACTGTAATGCCTCCTTCTGGTTAATATTCTACAGCACTGCAATGTCACCTTCTGGTTTTGTCAGGTATAAAATAGTATCATCTGCAAACAGAGCCAGCTCTTCTTGACTACCATTCAAAGTATATCCTTGAATTTCTGAGTCCCTTATTTTCTTTGCTACTGGTTCAAAATATAATGCAAATAACAAAGGAGAAAGAGGACACCCCTGCCTGGTTCCTCTGCTCAAGCAGAAATTATCAGAGAGGATCCCACCTTCTTTAATTTTCACTGCTGACTCCTCATATATCCTCATAATCAATCTTATAATTGTAACAGCAAACGCAAATTCTTCCATGCCATGCTCATGAAGTCCTAGTCTACTCTGTCAAATGTTTTCTCTGCATCAAGAAACACCAATAATAGTGGTATTGTCTTACATTCTGCTTCCCTGTGGAGCATCAGTGTTCTGTTAATATTGTGAAATGTTTGCCTCCCCTCCACAAAACCACACTGATCCATATTTACCAATTTTTGTATCACTTTTGAGATTCCTTAAGCCATTATAGACATAAACACTTTATAATCATGGTTTAGTATTGAAATGGGCCTGTATGAAGCTGATCTAATGCCTCTTTACCCTCTTTTGATATTACCATTACCACCTTCTTCCAGGATGCTGTTACTTCTCCTCCTCTTAAAATACTGTTAAACAAAACCTTCCACATCTTTATCATTTTTTCCCTCTTAGCTTCCAAACTTCCACAGGAATACCATCTATTCCTGGGGACTTCCCTGTAGATTGGTTATACATAGCCATTTTTATCTCATCTCTTCCTATCCTGTTAGTAATTGAGTCTTATCTACCTCTAACATTAGCATATTTAATGTTTCCATAAACATTTCCATATGTACCTTTTCTTGATTTCTATATTTCTCTGCTTTATACAAACTTTCATAAATTATATTTCTAGTACTTCTACTTGATCTCTTATCTTCCTTGTTATATGATCCGTAAGCTTGGTGACAACTCTTTCCACTTTCTGTTGCTTGAGTCATTGTGTTAACAGTTTTTGTGCTCTAGAATTATTATCAAAAACAGTTGCTTAACAGCAATCTTTCTAAACCAGTGCATATTATCGAGGTAATCCCTTATTTTCTGTTTAGCATTTTGCAATTGCTCCTTTTCTTGTTCTGAGAGATTCCCCCTATTTTGCAATACTTTAACATTTGTCAGCCCCTCTAAATAGTTGTTACTTCTTAGCCATATCTCCCTTTCCTTTATTTCCACCCTAGTTTTAAACTCCACTTTACTTTTATCCCACTCCTAGCTATGTTTTCAGAAGAAAATTCTGTCTTCTCTAGTAGCTCCTGAAATAATTCCAAAACCCATTCCTTGAATTCCTCTTTTCATCTGATAGGTGGGAAAGCACCAGTGTCTCATTTTTATTTCATTACCTTGCATTTTTATTTTAGTTATTATTGGCGCGTGATCTTAAGTAGTTATTGGGTGCATTTCAAGACCTTCAATTAAATGCACATGTTCCTGTGAGATATAAAGTCTATCTAGCCTAGCCCAGTTTTTGTATCTTGGAAAATAATATGTAACTTCTCTCCAAACTCTTAGTACTGAATTCACATCTTCCTTGCCAAACATTTTCATAAAATTCTTCAAAAATCTACCCTCCTTTGTTATATTTTCCCTTCTAGGCTGCCCAGTTTTGTATCTTGAAAATAATATATAAATTCATTCTGAATTCCTAGTACTGAATTCGCATCTTCCATGCCAAACATTTTCATAAAAGCCTTCAAAACTCTACCCTCCTTTGTTATATTTTCTCTTCTAGGCACCCCAGACATATCTTCACTGTTGCAAACCAAATTCCAATCTCCATCTATACCTAATACTCCTTGACGAAAGTTGATTATCTCCTCCAGAATTTACTTAAGCTCCATTATAGCAGTTTTAGGTGGAATGTAAATGCATAGCAGTGTAATCCTTCTCTCTTGCCAGTAACCACTTAGTACTATATATCTTTCTGTAGTAAGAATCTTTGTGTTCAACATCTTTGTATCCTGTATAGGAAGGGTTAAAATGTGAAACTGCATTGCGTGCAAAGAAATAAGCTAAAATGAGTTGTTTTTCTTGTAAGGAATTTGCTGACCAGAAAGGAATGCACAGATGCTACTTTGGTCCAGGCACAGGCCTATCTTGGGACTGACCTCTGACCAAGGAGGAGTGCATAGATGTTACCTTGATGTAGGCACCAACTTATCTTGTGTCTGACTTTTACCATCTAAGGCTCCACTGAGTGAATTTATAGCCTTGACTGAAATTCCTTGTCTAGTAACCAGCTGCTGAGTATGCATGAAAGAGGGTATAAAACCCATGTAAAGTGTGTAGAAATTAGACTGCTGACAACCAAGAACTTTTGTGGCAGATCTCCATGCATGTTAAATAAACTCTTTTTGGCCTACCTTTTTGCTGCGTGATTCTTCCAGTATATGTTAAGAGTATTAAAAATCTTTGACATTTCTGGCCAAGAACGTGGGGCCACCTCTTCACGGTACCTAATCGCATAAGAGGGACTGAAAAACCTGTACAGGAAGGGGAGAGCTAATCTCGGCTCCCTTGAATGGAAAGACCTCCTTAAGAAGAAGTCGTAAGTAGAGGCCAGTCACTCTTAGATTCGATCCGTGGGACGATGACGAACGAGGGCGGAAGATCCGCAGTAAGGTAAGCTTTTATTTGTAAAAGTTTTTTATTTAAAAGGGACTAGTCATAAAGGAATTTCTTTTGTTTAAAATTTTACAAAAGACCGGTAGAGATCTCAGGAAAAGGAAACAGTTTTCTTTTAAATAAGAAAAATGGGAACAGGAAGCAGTTGTTGTGTTAGGAAGGGCTGCTTAAATAAAAAGACTGAGGATGAGGAATATATGTTTAAATTACATCCAAAAACTTGAAATATATAAAAAATGGAAGAAAGACTATGGGTTTAGTGGTACCTTGAATAAATCAGAATGTCAAAATCTAGTGAGAGACCTGCAGGGACACAGGAGGTAAGGTTAAGAAACAAAAAAGGTAGGATTTCCTCAAGCACAGAAATGGTTAGAAGAAGCTAATAAGAGACATAGGGAACAATTTTCAAATAAGGGAGATGGTGGCTCGAGTGCAAAAGATGCATTTTTTGTCCGAAAAGAGGATGACGAGACATCTGTTGCCTGTCGTAGACCGGCAGCCCCGCCCTTGTATCCCGAAGTTAGAAAAGACATGGTTAGTCCACCCAAGTATCAGGAAGATGACACAGAGAATCAGGATAAAACTGTACCCTCTGTAGTACTGACAAAACAAGTAGGTGAAACCCTGGAACTCCGAACCGTAATATAGATAAATCAGAATGGACGCCAGTAAGGAAGCTGAAATGCAAGAAAATGAATTAAATATAGTATCTACAGACTCATATCCCCTTATAGAAGTAGCAAATCCACAAGCAGGAACACCCGGTCAAGGTCCCACTATTTTAGTTTACCGACCTTGGACACGGGAAGACATCCGAAAAGCTGTGGAGGGCATACCACACCCAAAATTAGACATGACCAAGTTCTGTGAAAATATCGCAGGCATGATAGAAAGTTACAAGCTAAATGCCGTAGAGCTGGAGCAAGTAGTTCGACAAATTTTGGGTCCCGACTGGCACCTGGTCTGTGGGGACTGGGACCCCATAACCAGGGAAGATGATAGACCACTTGCCTACAATTCAGACTCCTACCAAAAGCAGGTTAAGGATTTACTAGACCGTATTATGGAAAAATGGAAGCCTAGGGCAGACTGGACCTGTATCAATAGATGTGTGCAAGAAGACGATGAAAAGTAGATAACTACTTGCACAGACTTACCCAGTGTTTTGATAACCATAGTGGAATAGACAAACCACCCAATCAAGAAAAGGATTCACCTTTATGAACAACAGTTAAAAATGCCTTTTAAAAGGATGTAGGACTGCAATCAGTAACTTCATTCACAAACATATGATAGACCATAGGACGGCACGCCTGCAACCCTTACTGGAGTATGCAAGACATGCAGAAAAATATTTAGAAGAAAGGAAAAAGAAACAAGCTCAAACCTTTACGGTGGGTGAAGATGGGACACTTATGCTACTGCAAGGTCCGACTAACAGGGTAGAGGAAGGGGCAGAGGCAGGGCAGAGGAAGAGGGAATGTGGGACATTCAAGATTATGAAGGCAGACAGAAAAGAGGAGAATGTTTCAAATGTGGCAGAAAGGGACATTTTGCCAGGGATTGCCGGTCTCTGAAAGAACTAAAACCACCCCGGATCACGAGTCAGCATGACTATATGATGGTGGTGGAGGTGAATCAGACCCGGACAAAATGGCTGGTGGGCCAGACTCAATAAGGCAGAGTGAAAAGGAAGCTTTTGAGGACATGAACGAAGAGGGTAAGGGAGAATGTGCAGGATGGGAGAATGAAATGACTGATTTTTCAGACGGCTTAATATCAGGTTGTTAATTTAACAGCTGGCTGTAACTATGCAGCTAGAGGCACAACCGATTATCACACTTCAAGTAGAAGGAAGGATGTAGAATTTTTGTGTGATTCAGGGGCCTCCAGGACCCTGCTAAAAACCTCTGCAGTGCCATCTGATGTAACTTCTGATGACTATGTATTAGTCAAGGCAGCCAATGGCCGCATTTATAAAGAACCACTATCTAAACCCTTATGGTTCACGGACCCTGAAACTAACCAAACTATCAGATTTCGAGTCATTATTTCCAAAGTTTGCCCTGTAAACTTATTAGGGAGAGATTTGATGCATGTGTTTGGCATAGCAGCTGTGCCGACTGCATCAGGGATTCTAGCCAAACGAGTAGAAATTCAAGATGTTATGTTGCAGGTGGGGCAGGGTGATTTACACTACTGGTACAGTAATGATCTTGTCGAAACTGGACCACAAAATGTAGTTAATGAGCTAACTAATTTAGCCTTAAGCAAATATGGCACACAACCGCCAGTGGTAGCTAAACAACTACATTGTACAATGTACTACAGAAAGTATGTAGGACCAGA
The DNA here is from genome assembly GCF_019279795.1 of Protopterus annectens. Classification (NCBI taxonomy): domain Eukaryota; kingdom Metazoa; phylum Chordata; order Ceratodontiformes; family Protopteridae; genus Protopterus; species Protopterus annectens. Next base: position 254,895,558 of record NC_056749.1, read on the forward strand.
CGACAAATATGAAGAGCAATTCTTTAAACACAAGGTCACAAAAATCTTGTTACAAAACCTATATTGGGATAAAACAGGAAATTCTGCAGTTACATGCAGTCTTACAAAAGATATGCAGTTACTTTTTCGCAATAATTCTATTGCACATGTCTCTGTAACAAGGGAAGAACAAATGGCATGGTATCTGGTGGGGAAGAAAGTTACTGAATGGGCTAAAATGACGCCAGAACAGTTGGCATGTAAAGGTGTGCAGGTACAAAGACTAAATTGGGTTACCCAGGCTAGACCAACAGTGCACCTCCGCGAAGACAGGCTAACACCACCCGAGGCCATTCTGACTATATCTCCTAACGCCACAGGAAGAATTAAAGTTACAATCAGTGTCAGATTCCTTATGGTCCCGGCAACATAACATTGGGCTAATAAGAACAGCAGGACAGGTTAAAATAACTCCAAAATCCGACTTTAGACCTCACAAGCGCCAGTATCCGCTAAGTAAAAAGGCAGAAGAAGGCATTCTACCAGTGATCACGGCTCTATTACAAGCTGGGGTTTTAATTCCATGCACAGATTCACCGTGTAACACACCCTTGTTCCCAGTAAGGAAACCGGATGGGACCTGGAGAATGGTACAGGATCTGCAGGCTGTGAATGCTGCTGTGGTACCAAGGGCTCCTATGGTCCCAGATCCATCTGTTTTGTTAAATGATATCCTTCCCACAGATAAGTATTTTTCTGTCATTGATATCAGTAACGCATTTTTTCCATCCCTCTACAGGAAACTAGTAGGTTTTGGTTCGCTTTTACGCTCATGAGCAAGCGGTACACCTACACAAGGCTGCCGCAGGGATATTGTGAAAGCCCTACAATCTTTTCGCGAAGAAATGTCAACAAACCTGGCACAGTTTCAACCGAGCATGGCTGTCATCTACTGTTATCGTGGACGACATCTTACTGGCTGCACCCACAGAGGCTGTCTGTGAGTCCTAAACTATTCGGTTATTGCATTTCTTGGCAAAGAGGGACATAAGGTAAACAAATCTAAATTACAATTTTGTAAAGCTGAAGTACGATATCTAGGCTATACCATTTCAAATGCTGGTAGACAACTGGATAGCTGTAGAAAAGAAGCTATTTTACAGGCACCAATGCCCAGTACAAAAAAGAAATGATGTCATTTTAGGAATAACTAACTTTTGTCGTAGTTGGATTCCCAATTATGCAGAGGAAGTGAGTCCACTTTCAGAACTTATTTTGCACTTCCCATGGCAGCACATGACGCTGAAATGGACAGATAAGGCAATACAGGCATTTACTAGGGTAAAGCAACTGATAGCAGGATCTGCAACACTTAGCTTCCCTGACTATACAAAACCTTTGTTCAGACAGTAGATTGTAAGCAGGGCTTTATGACATCGGTTCTTTGCAAATTTATGGGGATAAGTTGAGGCCATTAGCTTTTATTCCAGTAACTGGACACAGTGGCACGATCGCTGCCACACTGTGTACAAGCAGTAGTCGCAGCTGCACTGGCCGTGCAGGCCTGCAACCCTAGTTTTGTTTCATGGCCTTATTTTACGGGTACCGCACTCTGTCGCGGTAATACTTCTACAGGATAAAGTTACCTTTCTCTCCTAGCAGACACTTGTCCTGCATGACAACATTACTATCACAACCACATGACCATTGAGCGATGCACCACTCTAAATCCAGCCACGCTGTTACCTACAGCTGATGACGGTGCCCCTCACGCATGTTTAGACTTAATACACTCTAATGTCTTACCAAGACCAGACCTTAAGGATCAGCCTTTGGCAAATTCAGATTGGACCCTGTTTGTAGATGGGTCAGCACGTAAGAATGAGGCAGGTATTACACAAGTGGGTTATGCAGTCACGACTGAGACTAAGGTACTAGAGGCAAAACCTCTCCCCAGGAATTCCCCGTGTTATGCTTACGACTGAACAAGGATAAGGCAACTTTTTTTCCAATCTGGTTACTTCTCCTCCTCTTAAAATACTGTTAAACAAAACCTTCCACATCTTTATCATTTTTCCCTCTTAGCTTCCAAACTTCCACAGGAATACCATCTATTCCTGGGGACTTCCTGTAGATTGGTTATACATAGCCATTTTTATCTCATCTCTTCCTATCCTGTTAGTAATTGAGTCTTATCTACCTCTAACATTAGCATATTTAATGTTTCCATAAACATTTCCATATGTACCTTTTCTTGATTTCTATATTTCTCTGCTTTATACAAACTTTCATAAATTATATTTCTAGTACTTCTACTTGATCTCTTATCTTCCTTGTTATATGATCCGTAAGCTTGGTGACAACTCTTTCCACTTTCTGTTGCTTGAGTCATTGTGTTAACAGTTTTTGTGCTCTAGAATTATTATCAAAAAACAGTTGCTTAACAGCAATCTTTCTAAACCAGTGCATATTATCGAGGTAATCCCTTATTTTCTGTTTAGCATTTTGCAATTGCTCCTTTTCTTGTTCTGAGAGATTCCCCCTATTTTGCAATACTTTAACATTTGTCAGCCCCTCTAAATAGTTGTTACTTCTTAGCCATATCTCCCTTTCCTTTATTTCCACCCTAGTTTTAAACTCCACTTTACTTTTATCCCACTCCCTAGCTATGTTTTCAGAAGAAAATTCTGTCTTCTCTAGTAGCTCCTGAAATAATTCCAAAACCCATTCCTTGAATTCCTCTTTTCATCTGATAGGTGGGAAAGCACCAGTGTCTCATTTTTATTTCATTACCTTGCATTTTTATTTTAGTTATTATTGGCGCGTGATCTTAAGTAGTTATTGGGTGCATTTCAAGACCTTCAATTAAATGCACATGTTCCTGTGAGATATAAAGTCTATCTAGCCTAGCCCAGTTTTTGTATCTTGGAAAATAATATGTAACTTCTCTCCAAACTCTTAGTACTGAATTCACATCTTCCTTGCCAAACATTTTCATAAAATTCTTCAAAAATCTACCCTCCTTTGTTATATTTTCCCTTCTAGGCTGCCCAGTTTTTGTATCTTGGAAAATAATATATAAATTCATTCTGAATTCCTAGTACTGAATTCGCATCTTCCATGCCAAACATTTTCATAAAAGCCTTCAAAACTCTACCCTCCTTTGTTATATTTTCTCTTCTAGGCACCCCAGACATATCTTCACTGTTGCAAACCAAATTCCAATCTCCATCTATACCTAATACTCCTTGATGAAAGTTGATTATCTCCTCCAGAATTTACTTAAGCTCCATTATAGCAGTTTTAGGTGGAATGTAAATGCATAGCAGTGTAATCCTTCTCTCTTGCCAGTAACCACTTAGTACTATATATCTTTCTGTAGTAAGAATCTTTGTGTTCAACATCTTTGTATCCTGTATAGGAAGGGTTAAAATGTGAAACTGCATTGCGTGCAAAGAAATAAGCTAAAATGAGTTGTTTTTCTTGTAAGGAATTTGCTGACCAGAAAGGAATGCACAGATGCTACTTTGGTCCAGGCACAGGCCTATCTTGGGACTGACCTCTGACCAAGGAGGAGTGCATAGATGTTACCTTGATGTAGGCACCAACTTATCTTGTGTCTGACTTTTTACCATCTAAGGCTCCACTGAGTGAATTTATAGCCTTGACTGAAATTCCTTGTCTAGTAACCAGCTGCTGAGTATGCATGAAAGAGGGTATAAAACCCATGTAAAGTGTGTAGAAATTAGACTGCTGACAACCAAGAACTTTTGTGGCAGATCTCCATGCATGTTAAATAAACTCTTTTTGGCCTACCTTTTTTGCTCGTGATTCTTCCAGTATATGTTAAGAGTATTAAAAATCTTTTGACATTTCTGGCGCCAAGAACGATGGGGCCACCTCTTCATGATGCGAATCGCATAAGAGGGACTGAAAAACCTGTACAGGAAGGGAGAGCGAATCTCGGGCTCCCTTGAATGGAAAGACCTCCGACGAAGAAGTCGTAAGTAGAGGCCAGTCACTCTTAGATTCGATCCGTGGACGGTGATTTAACGAGCAGTAGGAAGATCCGCAGTAAGGTAAGCTTTTATTTGTAAAAGTTTTTATTTAAAAGGGACTAGTCATAAAGGAATTTCTTTTGTTTAAAATTTTACAAAAGACCGGGTAGAGATCTCAGGAAAAGGAAACAGTTTTCTTTTAAATAAGAAAAATGGGAACAGGAAGCAGTTGTTGTGTTAGGAAGGGCTGCTTAAATAAAAGACTGAGGATGAGGAATATATGTTTAAATTACATCCAAAAACTTGAAATATATAAAAAATGGAAGAAAGACTATGGGTTTAGTGGTACCTTGAATAAATCAGAATGTCAAAATCTAGTGAGAGACCTGCAGGGACACAGGAGGTAAGGTTAAGAAACAAAAAGGTAGGATTTCCTCAAGCACAGAAATGGTTAGAAGAAGCTAATAAGAGACATAGGGAACAATTTTCAAATAAGGAGATGGTGGCTCGAGTGCAAAAGATGCATTTTTGTCCGAAAGAGGATGACGAGACATCTGTTGCCTGTCGAGACCGACAGCCCGCCCTTGTATCCCGAAGTTAGAAAAGACATGGTTAGTCCACCCAAGTATCAGGAAGATGACACAGAGAATCAGGATAAAACTGTACCCTCTGTAGTACTGACAAAACAAGTAGGTGAAACCGTGGAACTCCGAACCGTAATATAGATAAATCAGAATGGGCGTAAGGAAGCTGAAATGCAAGAAAATGAATTAAATATAGTATCTACAGACTCATATCCCCTTATAGAAGTAGCAAATCCACAAGCAGGAACACCCGGTCAAGGTCCCACTATTTTAGTTTACCGACCTTGGACACGGGAAGACATCCAAAAGCTGTGGAGGGCATACCACACCAAAATTAGACATGACCAAGTTCTGTGAAAATATCCTTGAGGCATGATAGAAAGTTACAAGCTAAATGCGTAGAGAGCTGGAGCAAGTAGTTCGACAAATTTTGGGTCCCGACTGGCACCTGGTCTGTGGGGACTGGGACCCCATAACCAGGGAAGATGATAGACCACTTGCCTACAATTCAGACTCCTACCAAAAGCAGGTTAAGGATTTACTAGACCGTATTATGGAAAAATGGAAGCCTAGGGCAGACTGGACCTGTATCAATAGATGTGTGCAAGAAGGCGATGAAAAGTAGATAACTACTTGCACAGACTTACCCAGTGTTTTGATAACCATAGTGGAATAGACAAACCACCCAATCAAGAAAAGGATTCACCTTATGAACAACAGTTAAAAATGCCTTTTAAAAGGATGTAGGACTGCAATCAGTAACTTCATTCACAAACATATGATAGACCATAGGACGGCACGTCTGCAACCCTTACTGGAGTATGCAAGACATGCAGAAAAATATTTAGAAGAAAGGAAAAGAAACAAGCTCAAACCTTTACGGTGGGTGAAGATGGGACACTTATGCTACTGCAAGGTCCGACTAACAGGGGTAGAGGAAGGGGCAGAGGCAGGGGCAGAGGAAGAGGAATGTGGGACATTCCGAAGATTATGAAGGCAGACAGAAAAGAGGAGAATGTTTCAAATGTGGCAGAAAGGGACATTTTGCCAGGGATTGCCGGTCTTCTGAAAGAACTAAAACCACCCGGATCACGAGTCAGCATGACTATATGATGGTGGTGGAGGTGAATCAGACCCGGACAAAAGGCTGATGGGCCAGACTCAATAAGGCAGAGTGAAAAGGAAGCTTTTGAGGACATGAGCGAAGAGGGTAAGGGAGAATGTGCAGGATGGGAGAATGAAATGACTGATTTTTCAGGCGGCGAATATCAGGTTGTTAATTTAACAGCTGGCTGTAACTATGCAGCTAGAGGCACAACCGATTATCACACTTCAAGTAGAAGGGAAGGATGTAGAATTTTGTGTGATTCAGGGCCTCCAGGACCCTGCTAAAAACCTCTGCAGTGCCATCTGATGTAACTTCTGATGACTATGTATTAGTCAAGGCAGCCAATGGCGCATTTATAAAGAACCACTATCTAAACCCTTATGGTTCACGGACCCTGAAACTAACCAAACTATCAGATTTCGAGTCATTATTTCCAAAGTTTGCCCTGTAAACTTATTAGGGAGAGATTTGATGCATGTGTTTGGCATAGCAGCTGTGCCGACTGCATCAGGGATTCTAGCCAAGCAGTAGAAATTCAAGATGTTATGTTGCAGGTGGGGCAGGGTGATTTACACTACTGGTACAGTAATGATCTTGTCGAAACTGGACCACAAAATGTAGTTAATGAGCTAACTAATTTAGCCTTAAGCAAATATGGCACACAACCGCCAGTGGTAGCTAAACAACTACATTGTACAATGTACTACAGAAAGTATGTAGGACCAGACGACAAATATGAAGAGCAATTCTTTAAACACAAGGTCACAAAAATCTTGTTACAAAACCTATATTGGGATAAAACAGGAAATTCTGCAGTTACATGCAGTCTTACAAAAGATATGCAGTTACTTTTTCGCAATAATTCTATTGCACATGTCTCTGTAACAAGGGAAGAACAAATGGCATGGTATCTGGTGGGGAAGAAAGTTACTGAATGGGCTAAAATGGCCAGAGCAGTTGGCATGTAAAGGTGTGCAGGTACAAAGACTAAATTGGGTTACCCAGGCTAGACCAACAGTGCACCTCCGCGAAGACAGGCTAACACCACCCGGGAGGGCCATTCTAACTATATATCCTAACGCCACATGAAGATTTAAAGGTAAAATCAGTGTCAGATTCCTTATGGTCCCGTGGGCAACATGACATTGGGCTAATAAGAACAGCAGGACAGGTTAAAATAACTCCAAAATCCGACTTTAGACCTCACAGCGTCAGTATCCGCTAAGTAAAAAGGCAGAAGAAGGCATTCTACCAGTGATCACGGCTCTATTACAAGCTGGGGTTTTAATTCCATGCACAGATTCACCGTGTAACACACCCTTGTTCCCAGTAAGGAAACCGGATGGGACCTGGAGAATGGTACAGGATCTGCAGGCTGTGAATGCTGCTGTGGTACCAAGGGCTCCTATGGTCCCAGATCCATCTGTTTTGTTAAATGATATCCTTCCCACAGATAAGTATTTTTCTGTCATTGATATCAGTAACGCATTTTTCCATCCCTCTACAGGAAACTAGTAGGTTTTGGTTCGCTTTTACGTTCATGAGCAAGCGGTACACCTACACAAGGCTGCCGCAGGGATATTGTGAAAGCCCTACAATCTTTTCGAAGAAATGTCAACAAACCTGGCACAGTTTCAACGGACATGGCTGTCATCTACTGTTATCGTGGGCTGACATCTTACTGGCTGCACCCACAGAGGCTGTCTGTGAGTCGAAACTATTCGGTTATTGCATTTCTTGGCGAAAGAGGGACATAAGGTAAACAAATCTAAATTACAATTTTGTAAAGCTGAAGTACGATATCTAGGCTATACCATTTCAAATGCTGGTAGACAACTGGATAGCTGTAGAAAAGAAGCTATTTTACAGGCACCAATGCCCAGTACAAAAAAGAAATGATGTCATTTTTAGGAATAACTAACTTTTGTCGTAGTTGGATTCCCAATTATGCAGAGGAAGTGAGTCCACTTTCAGAACTTATTTTTGCACTTCCCATGGCAGCACATGACGCTGAAATGGACAGATAAGGCAATACAGGCATTTACTAGGGTAAAGCAACTGATAGCAGGATCTGCAACACTTAGCTTCCTGACTATACAAAACCTTTTGTTCAGACAGTAGATTGTAAGCAGGGCTTTATGACATCGGTTCTTTTGCAAATTTATGGGGATAAGTTGAGGCCATTAGCTTTTTATTCCAGTAAACTGGACACAGTGGCACGATCGTTGCCACACTGTGTACAAGCAGTAGTCGCAGCTGCACTGGCCGTGCAGGCGTCTGCAAACCTAGTTTTGTTTCATGGCCTTACTTTACGGGTACCGCACTCTGTCGCGGTAATACTTCTACAGGATAAAGTTACCTTTCTCTCCTAGCAGACACTTGTCCTGCATGACAACATTACTATCACAACCACACATGACCATTGAGCGATGCACCACTCTAAATCCAGCCACGCTGTTACCTACAGCTGATGACGGTGCCCCTCACGTATGTTTAGACTTAATACACTCTAATGTCTTACCAAGACCAGACCTTAAGGATCAGCCTTTGGCAAATTCAGATTGGACCCTGTTTGTAGATGGGTCAGCACGTAAGAATGAGGCAGGTATTACACAAGTGGGTTATGCAGTCACGACTGAGACTAAGGTACTAGAGGCAAAACCTCTCCCCAGGAATCTGTCCGCTGGCTGAATTGATTGCTTTGACCAGAGCATGTACCATTTCCAAGGATAAGGCAGTTACTATCTACACAGATAGTCAGTATGCTTTTTCCACGGTCCATGTCTTTGCACAGCAATGGAAAAATAGGGGAATGGTTACTGCCTCAGGAAAGGAAATAACCCACAAGGATTTAATTCTTAACCTCTTACAAGCTGTCCAACTGCCACGGGGATTGGCCATCTGTAAGTGCGCAGCACACACAAATGCCAAGGATCCAGTATCACTTGGAAATGCACTAGCTGACAAAACTGCAAAAAGTGTAGCCTTAACCTCTACTTTTGCACTCGAGACCACACAGAAGGAACTTCATCCTACAGATAAATTTGATCTACAAACTTTACAAGTAATGCAGGAACTTAGTACAGTTCAGGAAAAACAGCGATGGGTTAAATATGGGGCTATTCAGAAGCAAGGAGTTTTTGTAGGTCCAAATGATAAGTATGTTTTGCCAACAAACCTTTTCAGGTATGCCTCATTAGTGACGCATGGCCCATCTCATCTGGGCCCTGCTGCTATGGTTCAAATGACCCAGCAAATTTTCTGGACCAAGGGCTTTATAGCATATGCTAAGCGATTTTGTTTGTCGTGCCTGCTTTGTGCACGATACCATGGAGGTGGTGCGAATCACTCCCGCAGCTTTCCCGCTGCCTCCGTATCCATTTCACACAATCTGTATGGATTTTATTGAACTAACCCTGTTCAACAAAAGCGATTTGTATTAGTCATTATTGATGCTTTTACAAAATGGGTTGAAGCTTTTCCAGTAACACATCCAGATGCCCTGTCGGTAGCCAAGGCCCTTACGAATAATATTATCCCTCATTTTGGGCTACCCACGCATCTATTCTGATAACGGCACACATTTTGTAAACCAAGTTATTCAAAAGCTGGCTGCCGTTTTTCAGATTGACTTAAAACATCACTGTGCCTACCACCCACAGTCAGCAGGGTTGGTTGAACGCCATAATGGCATTCTCAAAGGCAAGTTACGTAAACTCATGGCGAGACACATCAGTCTTGGATAAACTGCTTACCTCTGGCACTCCTGTCCATGCGTACCACTCCCACTTCAAAAGGGGTCACACCATTTGAACTACTATATGGGAGACCTTATTACGTCCCGCAGTGGCAAGGTCTTTGCCTGCGGAACGTGAGGGGTGAAGAGATAGCAGATTACATGAGGAAAATGCTGACAAAAACTAACACTTCTCTAACGAATGATTATTTTTCAGATCAGAAGAACAACAGGATCCTGGAAGTGAAGGCTGGCGAATGGGTGTGGATTAAAATTGTCAAAAGAAAACGTGGGCCTCTCCGAGTGGGAAGGTCCATACCAGGTTTTGATTTCGACACCACAGCAGTTCGAATAAAGGCGAACATCTTGGATCCACCTGACACATTGCAAGATTGTCAGGAAATTTGAGTTGGAAAAGAATTTGAGTACCCTGAGGAACACTGATTAGCAGTAATCCTGTTTTTGTATGAACTTTTCTGACTGTTGTAGCAATGCAGGAAAATATCGGAAGGGACAGCCTTTCCCACAAAGGCATTGTAGAATAATTTTGTTATTAGTGATTGTAAGTGTTGTTTTTCTGTTGTGGCCATTTTATTTTCACAAACTAGCCAAACAAAGAGAGATGAAAATACAGCTTGGCATCCACCTTTTAACACGTATCAGGCTATTAAATATGCATATGCTTTGTCTTTTAATGTTTCAAATTGTTGGATATGCACAGCTATCCGACTGTACATGGTGGTCTGATGTTAGGTACAGTCCCTTTGGGGCAAATGATACATGGACCAATTTACTATTTGAGACTTGAGGTAGCCGTAAAGGACAAAATAGCATTACCCTCATGGGTCGTCAGAATGGAACTGTATGTTTCCAGAGATCTGGAAAAATTAAGGTTGGATGGAGTCAATGTAATGTAACCATAATTCATAACTGTACATTAGATGGGCACTGTGCAACAAGTTTCAAGCCTATAAGAGTGCTTATTAATAGTACAGGGCTTATTAATGTCACAAGTTTTGTTGAAAAAATGTTATCTGTGTATGATCTTTTGTTTAAAGGGATACAAGACAAAGGAAATCATTCTATTCCAGTAAATATCACTCTTAAAGTGAATGACTGTTATTTTGTCTGTGGTAAAAAAGCATACAAATGGTTACCAAGGAATTGGTCAGGCAGTTGTTTTTTGGGTTATTTGGCACCAGCTATAAGACATTCATTTACTCTTCCCCAAGGTAAAATCTGAAATGCGTGCTGTGAATAAACCTGTTAATCCCGTAGGTAATATTGATGCATCCTGGATCTATCATCACGATTTGGCCCACAGTAGCAGCAAGGGACTGTCACACACATGGACTTGGGCGATGATGTCATTTCTTGGGCTGGTATTCTTCCAGCCTATGGGACAGTAAAATCTATTTGGGAGCTCAGAAAACTGTCAAAACTGTTAGAAACTCTGAGCAATGCAACTTTTTCTGCACTAGAGTTGGTGACGGATGAGCTAACTGCAATGAGGACTGTAGTGTTGCAGAATCGGATGGCGCTCGATTTCACCCTAGCGGCGAAAGGAGGTACTTGCGCTCTTATCCAGGAGGAGTGTTGTTCTTTCATTCCTGACAATGAGCACGATATAGACAGTCATTTGGAGATCTTACAACAAGTTTCTGAACTTACAAAACCAGGACAGAATCCATTGACTAACTTTTTCCAGAATTGGTTTGGAAATTGGGGAACAGTATTTATGAATGTCTTAATTGCTGTATGTATTGGTGCCATTATATTCCTACTGTTGGGTTGTTGCTGCATTCCTTGCATCCGAATGATAATATCAAGTGTATTGTCTGCCAATGCAACTAAAGCTTATTATTCTGAATATACCGAAAATGAATCGTGTTAAAACCTGTATGAATAAAATGTATTACTGGGGATACAAAGTGTTGTGAGGGAAATGTAGTAAGAATCTTTGTGTTCAACATCTTTGTATCCTGTATAGGAAGGGTTAAATGTGAAACTGCATTGTGCAAAGAAATAAGCTAAAATGAGTTGTTTTTCTTGTAAGGAATTTGCTGACCAGAAAGGAATGCACAGATGCTACTTTGGTCCAGGCACAGGCCTATCTTGGGACTGACCTCTGACCAAGGAGGAGTGCATAGATGTTACCTTGATGTAGGCACCAACTTATCTTGTGTCTGACTTTTTACCATCTAAGGCTCCACTGAGTGAATTTATAGCCTTGACTGAAATTCCTTGTCTAGTAACCAGCTGCTGAGTATGCATGAAAGAGGGTATAAAAACCCATGTAAAGTGTGTAGAAATTAGACTGCTGACAACCAAGAACTTTTTGTGGCAGATCTCCATGCATGTTAAATAAACTCTTTTTTGGCCTACCTTTTTTGCTGCGTGATTCTTCCAGTATATGTTAAGAGTATTAAAAATCTTTTGACACTTTCATTATTGTTTTTTTCCCTCTTCTATCACTATTGGAACTCCACTTGCAATTAATATAAGTATTCTTCTTTTCTTTGCTTCTGATATTCTGCTGAATGACCTTCCTGAAACCCTTTCGTTATCAAATTCACATGTTCAGTTCTTTCCAGGCATGTCTCCTGTAGCATAGCTATTTGCACTCTACATTTTTTAATATAGTTCACTACTCTTTCTTTTTTCTATTTATCTGTAAGACCATTCAGATTGAGACATTGCAGAAAGCATAATTTTCTTATATAGTTATTATCACCATTGACGTATAACTGCTTTTTTGTTAAATTTCTAGCTCCAACTTTTATGTTACATGCGTATAGTGTTCGGCAGGTTGGTCTTTTATACAGTTGTTTCTAGTCATATCCATTTGAGCCTATGCCACATCTTACATAACTTTTTTCTGAAAACCCTCAAATAAAACAAACCCCCAAAACCTATTAACATAATAATAACACACAAGGTTATGTACAGCTTAAAATGTTGAATTTTTTGCTTCCTAATAAGAGCAAAAGTTCTAAGTTGATAGCCACACAAACAGGCTAGAGTTAGATGAAAAGAAAGTTAGTCATGCTAAGATGCATGGTACAGCCTGTGCTATTAATAAGTGCTATTTGAGTCTGTCTATCTTTATAGCTCTCACAGCTGAGACAACACTTGAATGCTTTCAGTAAACACTTTCTCCAAGCCATTTCTCTTTATCAAATTCTCTTCTAGTGACATGCAAACCAGATGCAAAACTGCTTAAGGTACCTTGTTTACCAGAAAAAGGACTTATATTCAATATTCTTTTTCATTTACATGCTTAGTAATAAACATGTTGCTGGATAACAGCTAGGGTCTTAACCCAGCCATTTCCCTATGCAAGCATGGGAAAAAGCACACTGATTTTTCTTTTGTCATACTCTCTTAACCAGACTCCCCCTTTTTTTTTTACATTGCAGTGCCTACATTTATTAAAACTGAGTAAAGAAAAAGAAAAGCACCTGTTTATATTAGTATCCCCACTGCATTTCAAAAAACAAAAAACAAACAAAAAAAAAAAAACAAGAAAACTTTACTTCAAGTCTAATTGGTTTTGTCTTATCTTTAAAGCCCTCCTAGCTGGGAAAACCCCTGATTGCTTTCAGAGAACATTACGTCCTCGCCAATTTTTCTTTTCCCTCAGCCAATCCATTTTGACCAGAGTGTCTCCAGTTCCTCTTTATCAGATTGTCTCCATGGAGACATGAGAATCAGACAAGCAGTTTCTCTTTAACTGATTGTTTCCATGGAAACATGAAGACTAGCTGCAGAATTGCTAGTAAGTATATATTCATTTGCTAGAGAAAATAGCCTCATAATCAAGTTTCTTTTTCATTTACTTGTTCTCTCTTAAAAGTAATCAATCTAAGGTCTTTAATGCAGCCATTTTCCCCATGCAAGCATAAAAAAACACATTAATTTTAACTTTGTCATGCCTTTTTAAACAGGTCTTTTTTTAAATGTCATAGCCTATATTTCTCAAAACTGTACAAGAAAAAAGACACAAGAGGAGAAAAAGAAAAACAGCAGCACTTGTTTAGAATCCTCATTACACTTAAAACAGCATGCAAAAAAAACCACAAATACAGTACTAGTAAGAAAATGTTTTCTTCACTTACAGTTAGCTTTTCCCCCCTCTTCCCCTCCCCAAAGCATTTCTCCAGACATTAATGACATGAAGTAGGGCATATACAAAATTTTGAAAAAGTCTAATATTTCTAGATTTTCTTGTTCTATTTCACAAATATAATTATTGCATTGTAATCCCAAATTGAGTTACTGGTTTTATTACTGATTTTCTCCATTGCCCAAGTCCTGTCTCTGCTTCATTTCCAATGTACTCTTGATTCTTCTAGTCAGCTCTCATGCTCCCTTCCTTCTCTCCAACATTATCCATTGAAATACTGGAAAAGGTTTCACAGGAACAGTCTCTCTGTGGTCTTTCTTACCAGAAGAACAAGAAGCAAAATCTCCTTCTGTTTCACAGCTCACTTTTTGGTGGACAAACTATTGTATTTCCTCCATAGCATGCACTTCATCAAAAGATGATTTTTGTCCCTCCAGGGAAGAATACTTTAAAGACAGCTGGAAATAATTTGAATCTCACACCCCCGTCTCGATATTCCCTGAATAGTGGAATTAATTTACTCCTCTTCTGCCTGGTGTACAGTGAGGAATCATTCTCCACAAACACTCTGCTGCCCCCACTTTTAGGTATTTTGTCCTTCTGCCACAGTTTTGTTAGACTCAACTCCTTCTGCTGGTAGGATTGCATCTTACTAGCCATAACAATTCCCTGGCTATTTCTTCCCACACTATTTACTTCCCTGGACCCCTGTATAGCAGGGCGCCTGATGTGATCCCCTGGGTGAATTTCCTTTCTCCCATCCAATCGTCAAGGTTCCTTTTGAAGAGGGCCAAGGAGGTGCTCTGCTTGACATGTATGGGCAGTCTATTCCAAAGTCTGGGGAGTCTCTTGGTCAGGAACCTATCTTTACTATTAAAAATATAGGGTTCTTTCTTATAGCTAGGTTTGGAGCATACACACAATGTTCCCTTTCAACTAACACCTCCAGCTGTGGAATACCAGTCCAGTTGCTTATTTGTGCTTTCATAAAATAAATGCAATATGCTCCATCCACCTTCTCTGGTATAGCTGAAAATCTCAGGTTTTCCCTACATACTTTCCTCTAATTCTATTATTTTTTTGAAACATCTCTTCCTGAGCAGTCTCATATTCAGCCAGCCTTTTCTTCATTTCAACCTCTGATTTTTGCAGCTTTGTCATCTCATCTGAATATCTAATCACCAACATAAAAACATCTAAAAAATGCTTCTGAATGGAAATGAACCTTGAAACTTAATAAAATGTTTTAAAACACTTTTTAATAAACAAACAACAATAGGAACATAAACGATTAAGCGCTTTCGTCCATTTCATCCGGACTTCTTCAGAATCTAAAAAAAATGACCTCACATTAATTTTTTTATGCAGTACTGATTGATCATTAAAGCAAACAATTAAAAACAATTAAAATCATTTTCTTAAAAAAAATCAAGTTAAAACCCTACAACCTCTTAAAATTGCTATTTTAACTATCACTTAACACATTTTACTGCTTGCAAGTTTAAAATAGGTTGTAAAGAAATATGATCATTAATTCCAGGAAACTGGGAACCTTGCAATTCCAATTTCCACTTCACCTGCTTTTCTACTAATTTTGCTTTATAGTCACCACCTCTTATATCGAACAAAACCTGATCTAATATACCAAAATAAAACTTGTTAGGGAACACATTGAGTGCCTATACAATGCATTTGTGTTTTTTTTCTCTATATAATGTAAATGTTCCTAGATCCTCTTCCTTAAGGCTCTTTCAGTTTTGCTTACATAAAAGGCTGGACATGTTAAACACTTAGCAAGGTATACTACCCTTACTGTCTGACAATTCCCTGTAAGGAATAACTTTTGATTTCCATTTATTCTGTAGTGTTAAGGAGTTAAATTCACAAATAAAACTCACATTGGGCACAAGCCCCACATTTCTTCATTCTATTTACTTGCTTCAACTTATTCCTACTAAAAGGGTGTTTAACCTCAAGACTTTTCTTTAAATTACAACCAGTTTTAAAAAATAAAACAGGGTTCAGGCCCTAAAAGGTGGAATAAGACAGAATTTGTTTTCAAGATGTCCCATTTTTTTCTTACAATAGCCTTAATTTATTCTGTTGCCACAATATTCTATAATAAGGCTCTTTTCATATTTCTTATTTCCTCTACCTTCATCTTTATTTAATCCAATACCTAATAGGGGTTTATATTTCTTACCCCATTCATTCTGCACATATACTTGTAAACTTTCTACAAGATTATGTAGGTATCCCCTTACCAAAAACATTTCTGCCACTTTATTTAATTCATCACATACATCACTTTTATGAGACATCATCCTGGTAACTCTAATAAGTTGTCCTTTTAGAATCATTCTCTTCTGTGATGGTGGAGGGCAACAAAATAATTCAGATAGGAATTACTAAAAGTATCCTTCCTATATATTAGACTTAAAGCCTTGCTTAGTATGATTAATCTTTGTATTTATAAGTAAATCTCAGAAATGAAGACGTAGAGTTCAAATATTGGATGAACAAACTAATATTCTCCTCTATTCCTTTCCACAAGACAAATATGCCATCCAAAAATCTCACATAAAGTCTAATATCTTTCCTGAAATGACTATTAATTACATACTTTGTCTCCCAATCCAAAAGGACAAGATTAGCATATATGGGGCCACCAGATGCCCCCACATGAACTCCTTTACTTTAAAAGTCTCATCTTCAAAAATAATATAACTATAATCAAGCACAATGGCCATTAAGTCATGAAGAAGAGTAACCTTCTCTTTTCCAAACTGAAAATATGAACTTATAACATTAAAAAAAAAAAACTTTCTAAACCTTCATTTCTTGGAATAGAAGCAAACAAATCTATCAGATCTATGGTGAGGAATATATCACCATTATTCCAAAGTTCTTGTTTAAGTCGACCTAAAAAATCCCAGGAGTCTATTACAAGTGTGGTACTTTACTATAAACTGGTTTTACAGGTCTAAAAGGGGGGTGCTGAATATTTTTATGAACCTTTGGTATTCCAAAAATTAAAGGTAGGATGGGATGTTTTACTACTACAAAGTTGTAAACATCAAATGTAATCAATCCTTCCAGTAAAAATTCTTTCAGATTGAAGTAGTAATTAATTTACTATATTCCAAGGAATTGTATATAACAATTCCCCCTCCCTTGTCTGGTTTCATAATTAGAATACTATCATCATTTTTAAATTGAAGAAATATTTCCATTTATTTTTGAGTAAGATTCTTAAAGGCCGTTTTTTTTTTTTTTTTTTTGTGGATGAAGAGGGGGTGTTTAAACACACTTTTACTTTTAGTTGTCGCTTGTTTTTCTACCATATCTCATTTTCCTCCATCATTAAAAAATACTGTTAGATTTAATTTCCCAACAAAAAGCTTAGTTCTAGCAACAAAAGTAAACTTTTTCGTTGGAACAAATTTAAATCCTTTCTGCAATAAGGATAAATGATCCCTAGTAATACTAATACTGGAATAATTATATATGTTGAACCCTTCAAAGGTATTAACTATTTGGCTGCCATCATTTACTGTGTCCCATCTTTGTTCTCCAAAATGACCCACTGTTCTGAGGATAGCTGTAAACCCTCTGACCTGAGTTGCAGTAATTTGAGTGCTCCCACCTCTTTTGATATGTCTGTCTTGTAAAAAACGTTGCTCATAGCTATTACTATTCTCATTTGTATTAAATGCAAGCTTTTCTTTACTGTAGTTCCTACTATTCTTAATTACTAGATCTTTCAAAAGTGTTACTGTTCACTCTCTTTTCTTTCTCAATAGGGTAAGCCTATGAATCAGCATATTGTTTCCCATCTCTCTCAATGTTTTTGTTTCTTCTTCACTATCACATCTCCTTTCAACCTTCCTTATCTGCTTTAAATAATATTCTTTCCAGTTCTGAAAAATTAAATCATTAATAATATCTGGATTTAATTGCTCAACTTCATCCATTAAAACACAGTCTAGCATCATTAAATTTCACATCTTCCTAAGTAATTCAAGACCATGTCTATTAAACATGTCAACAAATTCCTGATGCAGCTCATCATTAAAATCAAGCTCAAAAGCAAATTTATATAGACATAAACCTTGTGGAACAATATTTAAACCAATACAATGCTGTAGAAATGCATTTAAAGTTTGCAATGATTTCACTTTTAATAAATTCTTATCTAAAAGATGATCTAGTTGTGATTATTTAATATGGAGTTTACATATTTTTAACACACAAATTGTTTTCATTTACAAATTAGATTCTTGTATTTACTCAATTTTATTAACTTAGTATAGTAGACATATATACATATTTTTTATATGGGTATGTTAGAAAGGGAATTATGTTGCTTTAAGAATGATGGAACAGATTTGAAATTATTGGCGCCAAATAAGTTATTTAAACTGGCAGCACTCGAATGTAAACGTTCTGATGAAGCTCATATTCTGATGAGTGAAAGCGCTTAACGTTTGTGGAATTTTGTTTGTGGAATTTTATTATGGTCGTTTTATACATTGTGGAATAAACATCATCGTTGGTTATTTCTACACAGTGGCATTTTTATTTCTGACTTGGAACTGTTGGATGCACGTTAGCATTTTGAGTGGAAGTTATAGTTTCATCAGTTGGACTGAACATTATTGCATTTCTGTTTTCTGTTGTTGACCATATGGAGGCTCTGCATCCTTCAACAGAAGCACTCTCGCCTGTCAAAACAGAGGAAATCAGGAGACTTCAGGCAGAAGTCTCCTTACTGAGAGGCAATGTGAGTAAGCTTTTATCAGTATTCACCACATTCGATACCAGAACTTGTAACGATGCCACTGACTGCAATGTGTTGGGTGAAGTTAATCCAACAATGAATTTAGGGCCCGAATGGGTAGTGCTTCACAAAAACACACAGAACAAACGCAAAAGGAGTATGGAAGTGGAAGATGAAATTTTATGCACTAGGGGCGATCCTCTGGTAGCCTCTTCACCGGAGATACCTAATGGTCAAGTGGTTAAGGATATAGAGGTCATCGATTTACCATCTTTGCATCAAAGAACGGATTTGATCAACAGTAAATTACTTTCTACAGACTTCACCTTTGACTTTTCATTTAGTAATCATTTGGATGAAGCTAATCGGATTGGCACCAGGCCAAAGACGAAACAGACTATGCATACATATGGCAACACACCAGCGGTCACTAAAAGTATTGCCAATGCAGATGTTTCCTTTAGGAGACAACAGGGTTATAATAGTAACATGGGGGATTATTTGAAATTATTTCTTGACCGCAATTGTATGTTTGACAATGAACACAATGTTCAAACAAATGTAGACTTCGACCCTCACAGAGTTAAAGGTACTTTAAAGGATCATATATATTTAATGGGCAAAAAATTAAATACTATTAATTCTGTTAAATTGGAAAACGCTTATTTACTAAAGTGTATTGATATCCATATTGTGCCCATGGGTTTGCGATTTTTTAAGACACCAATGGGTGTAGATATGTCAGTTAATAACAAAAATGAATTTGCTAAACTGTTTGACAGTTTTGGAATGCAATATATGAATTTATTGACAAAATGCACTGATGAGAAGCTATGTAAGTTAATGAACGATGTTGAACAACTGAATTAAACGATTACTAAAGATTTAATGTTCCCTCAGTGGGAAAGGTTGTATATGAAACAATTTGAACTGGCTGAAAACAAAACAAAAAAGGCACATGAGAGAAAATGTAAAAAAATTAAAAGAGATACAGAACAATACAGTAAGGGTACGGCATATGTATGGGATAAGACTAAACATGTGAATATATCAAATAATACAACTCACAACACAGGAAAGCATTTTAGTGAAGGGATTGATAAGGTTCATACATATTCCAATGAAATGGCCAGTAGAAATGTTCACAGGGAGATGAACGAAGGGTATTACAAGGGATGGAAAAGAGGAGGCAAGTGGAGGAAAAAGAGTTACAATCATTAGAGATGGGAGGTCAACAAAGAGAGAATGATATTGATGGAGAAGTAAGTGAAATAGTAGTTGATGGACCAGTTTATCAATACAATCACTTCAAAATATATACACACAATTACCCATCAATAAAATTCATTTTGATTTATTATCTAAGGGTATCAAATACATACCCACAGTAAGGTTTAGACTAGTTGATTGTTTAAATGAATTTAAAATGTTCATTAGGAAATTAAATTTGGCTATACTATTTGAACACAGTGAGAGTAATTTGAAAAAGGGAAATCAGTTAAAGAAAAAAAGTAGTTTTATTCCCACTATGCATTCCACTATACAATTGTTTGACAATATGGTTACACATCAAATTTATCAGGTACAGAACAATAGAGACATGAATGTAAAGAGTAATCTTACTAAGTTAGAATGGTGTATGTTAAAGGATTTGAGCAACAACAGTGAAATAAGGGTAATGAAACCCGACAAGGGTGGTGGGATTGTGATTTACGAGAATTTGGAGTACAACTTGAGGATGTATGATATTTTACATACCTCAGGTAATTATGAAGTTGTATCCCTAAATGTGATCAATATTGCTTATAGGAGAATTGATCTACATATTGAAGAATTTTTGATCGATAGAAGGATAATGTAAGATTTATATAAGTATATGAGAGTTGAACAACCTCAAATGGCAACATTGGTAGGGATACCTAAGACACATAAAAGTACTGACAATCCACCGTTCCGACCCATCATTTCGGGGAGTAAATCAAAGACATTTCCCTTAGGAGTTGTTGTGGACACCATGTTAAAACATATTTATGGGAAAGTGGAGCACATGGTCAAAGACTCATGGCAGTTTTTGGAAAACTATCCCACTGATTGCTGGAAGCCGAACTACATGTACATTTCTATTGATGTAGTAGACCTATTTTCCAGCATTCCAAAGGAAGAGGGTATGGAGGCTTTCCAAAGAAGTATAACAAAATATAGTGATTTGGACTGAGACAAAATTTGGTTAGTAACTGAACTGATGTCGATAGTTTTAGACCACAATTTCATCTTTTATGATGGTGAATACTTCAGGCAAACCAAGGGGGTAGCTTTGGGGGCAGCATGTGCCCCCATATATGCCAACTTGGTTATGCTTGATTGGGAGAACACAGTGATTTTTAACCGCGTCTATTTCAAAGACATTTGATATTATTTGAGGTTCCTAGACGATATATACATTCTTTGGGAAGGAGATGAAGATAGTGTTAACCAATTTATGAAATACATCAATGCCAGTAGTGAATATTTAAGGTTCACACTTACTAGTAGTTCGAATGGTGTAGCTTACTTGGACACTTTTGTTTATAATGGATCTGGAAAATTCAAATCTAAAATTTACAGAAAAAGCACATTTACTAATTCATATATAGAATATTCTAGCAATCACCCTAGGAAAATGAAATACAACATTTTTAAGGGGCAATGCATAAGGGCCTTAAGGATGACTTCGGACATAGAGGATGTGACTGAGGAGTTAGGTTTCATTACAAATTTATATGGTTTGTCTGATGAAGCGGGGTTGAATACACAGCGAAAGCGCTCACTTAATACACAATAAAATCTTTAATTTTATCCTGGATGCTGGTATTTGCAACGCTTGGAAAGAGGTTTATAAGAAACTGTGAACTTTTATACACTTGGAAGCTGGAAGTTGTATATTATGCAGTTGTTGGAAGCTAATATAACAGCGCTGTGTTCTGATGAAGTCTGCAATCGGCAGATGAAAGCGCTTAACTTTTTTGGAATTCATTCGTAGTGGATGTTTGTTTATTGTGGCGTCCTGTCGTGTGTACAATAAACGGTTCAGTTGTGGAAGCTGCGTTAACCTTCATTGCCTTTATCAGACCAGTGTCGGAATTTGGTGTGTGTTCATTACAAATTTATTTAAAGACCGAAATTACAATGTTATGATGATGAAAGATGTGTGTGATTATGTATTAAGTGAAAGGGGAAAAAATATATACCATTATTAGGAACTAAGGCAAAGGGTACTCAGGTGAATTCAGGAAAAGTAACTACAGTGAAAAATTACAACAGAGCATGTGTACTAGAGTATGGTCCTCACACAGAATATATTAAAAAAATTACATTTAGTACATGGAATGTATTAATGGCAGATCTAGAAATTAAGGAGGCTGTAGGTTTACATCCTACATTTGTGTACAAAATGGGAAGGAATGTAAAAGGATATTTAGAGGGGGGTACACGACATAAGTGAACAGAAAACAAAGATAAACACACAACAAAATGTGGAGCTTGCAATCAGTGTTTCGCTATCAATGAAAGTGATGGATTATTATTGAATAATATTAACAGAACTAGGATTAGGTTTGTGAAAGGGAACTGTTCCACCAAATTTGTGATATACCTGGCCAAATGTACAGAATGATTTGCATATTACATAGGCAAAACGGAGCAATGTTTCAAAGAGGATTTATGCCCACTTATACAGTATAAGGTCAAAGGACAATAACAATGCACTATTCAGGCATGTAGAGAAATTTGGTACAGAGCACAAATTCACCTTTGGTTTACTGGAAAGAATGATCTCTGATCCTAGGGGGGGGGGGCGTTAAGAATATATTGGCTTGTAGAGAATTATGGTGGCAGTTGTATACAGATGCCACCCCCCCGGATTAAATGAACACATATCAATCAAACCTTTATTAGATAGACGTAGATGATCTAGTTGTGATTATTTAATATGGAGTTCACATATTTTTAACACATAAATTTTTATTTACAAATTAGATTCTTGTATTTAATCAATTTTATTAACTTAGTATAGTAGACATATATACATATTTTTTATATGGGTATGTTAGAAAGGGAATTATGTTGTTTTAAGAACAACGGAACAGATTTGAAATTATTGGTGCCAAATAAGTTATTTAAACTGGCAGCACTCGAATGTAAACGTTCTGATGAAGCTCATATTCCGATGAATGAAAGCGCTTAACGTTTGTGGAATTTTGTTTGTGGAATTTTATTATGGTCGTTTTATACGTTGTGGAATAAACATCATCGTTGGTTATTTTTTACACAGTGGCATTTTTATTTGTGACTTGGAACTGTTGGATGCACGTTAGCGTTTTGAGTGGAAGTTATGGTTTCATAATTAGAATACTATCATCATTTTTTAATTGAAGAAATATTTCCATTTCTTTTTGAGTAAGATTCTTAAAGGCTGTTTTTTTTTTTTTTGGATGAAGAGGGGGTGTTTAAACACACTTTTATTTTTAGTTGTCGCTTGTTTCTCTACCATATCTCATTTTCCTCCATCATTAAAAAATACTGTTAGATTTAATTTCCCAACAAAAAGCTTAGTTCTAGCAACAAAAGTAATCTTTTTCGTTGGAACAAATTTTAATCCTTTCTGCAATAAGGAGAAATAATCCCTAGTAATACTAATACTGGAATAATTATATATGTTGAACCCTTCAAAGGTATTAACTATTTGGCTGCCATCATTTACTGTGTCCCATCTTTGTTCTCCAAAATGACCCACTGTTCTGAGGATAGCTGTAAACCCTCTGACCTGAGTTGCAGTAATTTGAGTGCTCCCACCTCTTTTGATATGTCTGTCTTGTAAAAAACGTTGCTCATAGCGATTACTATTCTCATTTGTATTAAATGCAAACCTTTCTTTACTGTAGTTCCTACCATTCTTAATTACTAGATCTTTCAAAAGTGTTACTGTTCACTCTCTTCTCTTTCTCAATAGGGTAAGCCTATGAATCAGCATACTGTTTCCCATCTCTCTCAATGTTTTTGTTTCTTCTTCACTATCACATCTCCTTTCAACCTTCCTTATCTGCTTTAAATAATATTCTTTCCAGTTCTGAAAAATTAAATCATTAATAATATCTGGATTTAATTGCTCAACTTCATCCATTAAAACACAGTCTAGCATCATTAAATTTCACATCTTCCTAAGTAATTCAAGACCATGTCTATTAAACATGTCAACAAATTCCTGATGCAGCTCATCATTAAAATCAAGTTCAAAAGGAAATTTATATAGACATAAACCTTGTGGAACAATATTTAAACCAATACAATGCTGTAGAAATGCATTTTCAGTTTGCAATGATTTCACTTTTTAATAAATTCTTATCTAAAAGATTAATAAGTTATTTCAATGAACTTTTGGTATATCTAACCGGGCTAGTAGTTCTCACACAGTTAGTAGTACTATTACAAGTAAAATTAAAAGTTTTTTTGCATTAAATGATCAAACTGATCAGTCTCTTTCAAATTATGAGACCTCATTGTTAGTTCACCAGATATGTTGATAGAAACGTTTGTCTCTTTTTGTATTATTACTCATTACTGTTAACTGAAGTAACTAATGCGGAGCCAATGGCAGAGTAAGTTCTTTTAGGTATAGTATCTTTCAAACATTGTTGCATCTGTGCATCTGAATATCTGTATTAAGCTTCTTCCAGCCTTTTACTGTTTGTGTTGATATACTCCATCAGTGTTTTGTTTAGTTTAACCAGGTCTGTATACAGTTGGCTTGTACTGCTGTTTGTTGAACAGCTGCAAAAGTTTCCCCAGTCAGTGTTTCTTCCTCACTTTTTGTAGCTGATATTTTTTCCAGGTCTTCTGTATTTCTTTATTCCTGGTATCCAGGCAGTGCACTTACTAGCCAGTTTCTGAAATTTGCCCATAAACACAAGTCTACTGGCGTTCTATGCTGAGTTTCTGTTTTTACACTAAGAAAGCCAGAAACAAGTTGTTACTCCATGTGCAACCATCTTGGAAGTCACTCTACATGGGCTTTCTTGGCATGAAGGAGTCAAAGGACGCTGGGGCTGCTTAGACATCATTTCCTGATTAGTGGTTTGAAATACACCTCGCTTGAATACAAATGAGGGTGGACCACATGTTTTAGGTCCTTTCTAATCCTCAACTTCCCAGATGCATTTACATAGTGGGTTTAAGAGTTTAAAATTACAGATCAAACATTACTGTTCACACGATTATATACAACTAAGATTAAAAAACATCATACTTAAAAACATTTAAAAAATGTAATTAAACACATCGACGCAAAGTTTTTGCAAAGGTTGTTTAATCAGATCCATCAGATACACTAGGGAGGGTCCCTTTTTGTTTAATATTCTGTTTCTTAAAAAGCTGTCTTCAGTTTGGGTCAAGTCTCATTTAAGTTTTTATTTTACTTATATGTGTACATGTAATTTTAGTTAGGATTTCCTCTTCTGATATTCCAAATTCAGCATAACCCTGACTTTTCTCTTCCCCTACTCTTTTTGATAGTTGCAGTGGGATCTTTTACATCCACGTGAGCTACCATAAACTTAAACAGGCCTCAGTTTTAACATCTTATCCAATGGATGACACACTGAGCAGTGCAGCACCCCCTACTGTTGTACTATAGCATCAGTAATCCAATCACCTGGAGTGGAAATGGAACCCACAGCCTTCTGGACTTCCATTTACAAAGGCTAGTGTGCTACATGTTATGCAATCCAAACAGTTCAAAAATGTTATGTTAGGAAAGTAGAAGGAACACAATAAGCAAATAAACAGAAAGACAGTGAGATGCTAAGCAAGATATCAGGTCATGAAGTTATCTACCAGATGCCCCTCTCTTTGCTAAAAAAAAAAAAAAAAAAACAAACATTTTAGAAAGGCACAGTTAAACAGTGAAAAAGCTCTATTAAAATTCTAGCCTTAAGTTCTAGGGTAGTACAATTCTGAGTTACAATCAGTGTAGAGGTATATGAAAAAGTATACGTGGAAAAAAGCACAACTTTAGCCTAATACCATTCCAGTGCTTGAACTATTACAAAAGTGGCAATTTCAAAATGCTTTGTAAAATAAGTAGCCAATTACAACAGACTAACACAAACGTGGAACTGCAGATTACAAAAAGAAAACTAAAACAAAATATAAAAGACAGATCCTCCATTTTGGTCTTTTTATTTAATGAGTTTATTTTTAGGTTAAACTACTAAACAGCACTTTCAGTGGTGAAAAACACAAATATTTGTTTCTATACTTAAAATGATTAAAAAACAGTTTCAGTCCATACTTATTTTACAAAATCAGCATTATAAGAAGTGAAAATTTTTCTACAGTACTTGCTTGTTCCCAGAAAATACAATTTTGAAACAGTTACTCTAAAAGAAAGCAAAAGCAGCTTTCATAGCTGTAGGACTTCAGCAGCCAAATTCAAGTGCATTGACCGAAGCATTACAAAATAACTAGGACAAAACATACATCACATTACTAAGAAAAATCCATTGCATACAATGTAATTAACAGTTTAAAAAAGGCAAATAATTAAGCAGGCATGGCTGAGATACAAGCAGTTTTTCTTCAAATTTTGTAAGCCACAGTGACTAGATTAAACATCTAATAGCAATACAAATGTATCTTTTTACGTATAGTTGTAGTGCGTTTTGTAATCTGGAAAGCTAGATGTAATAATTAAAGGACACCTAACAACTGAAACATGTCAACATGAGAAGTATATGGCAAGTGGCCTAGGTGCAGTTTAAAGCACATTTAATGGTCAAAATATGTCAGTGATAAGTATATGGCAATTGGTATTGGTACAGTAATTCAGTTAATGTTTACTCAATTCTCCGGTTCCACTTTTTTGCCAATGACATTAAGCAATTAATATAAAATTCAAAAATCACTTTAGGGACCTTATTACACAACTCTAGTACAATCAGTGGTTGTTGCCTTAGACATCTTACCTTTGAATGGCATAGTATCTCTGAGTTTTCACTTCTGTTCTTGCAAAGGGAATAAGGTACTGATCAAGTACCTGTTTCCTCAGTAGTTCAGCACTTTTTTACAGTGATACATCTCTGAAACCACTCAGGTTGGGTGTTGGCATAATGACTAAGGTGTTTACCTCACACGCAAGGTATGTTTGATTCTCACCTTTGGTCACTGTGTGGATATTGGGTAGGTGTGTAATAGTCAGCAGACTGACTGCCTAATATTTACCTATGAACCGATATGTCACCTGTAGCCATTATTGTTGGCTTTGCAAATCTGACTTCCAAAAAGTGAGTTATTTATAATCTTGCTATTTAACAATCACTTCAGTGCATTACAAATCCATGGGTCCTATATTATGCAAGAGGAAATGTTTATTTTGCTACTAAATGAATCAGTATTCTAAGGGAAAAAAATGAAAACAAGGTCAGATGAATACTGCCAGTCACCTCAGAGATAAAAATAAATTGACAAGAAGTTGCAAACAATAGGCAAATTTCTCCTAAATAGCAGTTAACAGAATTAATTTGGTAATGAAATACAGAGGCCAGAAGATCATATTCTAACTCCTGACAACTTCAGTGTAGGTAGTTGGAAGATAAAGACTACCAAAGCATAATGTTCTACGCTTTTTCTTATTTATAAATTATTTATTTATAATGACTAATCTATGTAGCTATTGCAGATTTGATTCATTACCACAATATACAACATACTAAGACCAGTAATTTAACAGTATGAAGATAATAGTTGCATTATAAATGGAAACAAAAGCACAAATATAAAATCTAATACAGACATGATTCATTTCTGTAGTTGAAGGTTGCAGAAAAGTAGATTGGAGGGCAAGCTACAATAATATAAAGGATAAGTAAACCCAAGAAATTAGTTCATACGCAAGGAAACCCTCCTACAGTGGTATTTCCTCTTCTGATATCACAATTCAGCATAACTCTTTTGACTTTTCTCTCATTCTTACAACTGAGGGCATGTACATCTCCAGCTGATGTAAGCAGTGACATCATGCACCAGGCAGACAGCATTTGTGCCTAAGCCCTGCACTACTCACTTCAATCCTGAACAATGAGTGAATACAACTTGCATAGACACAAGCACAAACACATTAAAGAACATTTGTTTGACTTACAGAAAAATCCATTTACAGTCACATGATGGAGACAGGGATGAAAGAATGATGAGATCATCTGACATGGTGAGTACATAATCTGTATTTGTTATAGCTGACTTTGTAGATGATATGTAGTATGTAATTATTTGGAAAAAACTTAGGATCCACAGCAAGAGTATGACCAAATGGCCAGGTCCTGAATAGCCAAAGAAGTCCAACTCCTAAAATCATGCTCAAATCAATGATGCTTGGTGAAGCTATATGCCTCTAATCAAGTGGCTCTGCTACACAATGATGTTTACAATTAAACATTGAAACGCACTAGAAGCAGCTACATGCTGTTGGACTGACTTTTAACAGCAACATCTACCAAAGAATGGGCAGTACATCAATAGATGTCAAGAGATAATACAGTTAACAACACACAGTGACAGGTTTTGCTAAGCCAGTATGCATCTCCCAGGGGTAAAGGAAATAAAAACATTGCCTGTCTTCCTGTACCCATGCACCTTTTTTAGATAAAATCCTTTGCTGGTGGTGCATTTCCAAACTAAAAAGGTGCTCTCCACCATGAAAACAGAGCTGAATTGATGGTTTCTGGGCAGTTCTGAAAACACTTCTTGGAGAAAATGAAGGAAAATCCTTGTGGGAAAAAAAACAAAAAACAAATGGAGTGCTGTAAAGATATGTAAGTGGAGGTGGAGGGGGATGTTACAAAACTGTTTTCCAACAAATGGACATCAGAGATACCAAACCAAGCAGCTCAGAGAACAGGCAAGCCTACTGATGTTAAGTTCAAGTCCCAAGGAAAAGATTTCTTTAAATGTGGGCAAAAATGCAAACCCTTTTAGGGATATGTTTAATTGGATGTGGTGGACAGCAGTCCCACTATCCAAAGGTTCATTATCCACACAAATGACAGGCACAAGGATCCCCAATGTGGAATAATTGATAATTAAGTGATGTAGGTTGTCCAAGACATATCAGGATATTCTACAGGCAAGCTGATAAGACACAGAGAGAACCCCTTCCACTTAGCAGAATATGTCCAACTAGTGTTAAGACTTCATGATAACTTTAAGTCATCTCAGACTTCACAAAAAGGTCTTTCAGAAGGTAACTAAGTCAGGAATTAAACCCTCTCCTCCACATAGCAGAACATCCATGCTTTGTACTGGCATAGCTTTCTGTATTGCCAGTGATCTGGCCAGCTTAAATTACACCCTTTTTATTTATTTGACATTTGTTTACCGAGAAAGTCCGACTGACTGTGTACCCATTTTCAGTGGAGGCTCCGGGAGAAAAGCTCCAGAAGCACAATTAGCAAAATTAGAAATTTACATTAATTACAGAGATTTTCATTACAACAAAATGAACGCATGAAAAACACACAAAGTTAAATTCAAATTTCCATTGCTTACAGGGACGATCATCCCTACAAAAGTACAGTATACGGATACATGAAAACAAATTGCAATACACTATATTTTTTTTCAATGTATACAGAGTATGAAAGGAAAATGGAGGAATAGCCCCTATATAAGGTTTACTGATGGGAAGTCTATAAAAGGCTATAATAAGGAAGGGAAAGCACAAGTAGGAATGGTCCTGAGAATTTACTGTACTGCAACTCAGAAAGAAAAATACCAGGGGGGAGTTTGTAGGTCAACAGTAAGTACAAAGATATGAAATTACAAAAGGCTGCTAAGCTGGCATGAAGCATTGTCAGATCCAGTTGTTGGATAAATATTCTTTTTGAGTCAATATTTTAAGGAATAGTACTGTGGTATAAGTTTAATTGATTCAGGATTACTATTCCAGGTTTTTGCAACACAGTGAAAATGAAGTCCATCTCCATTTAATATTTGAGGTTTATTAATAGAAGATGCTTATAAGAGGAACATAAGTCATGGGACAGAATAAAATGTTGGAAGTAAAATAGAGGTTGATTGCGAGAATGAGGAGTTGTACAGTAATTTATGTGTTTGATTAAAAGACAGCCGGTGGGGTAATTCAAGCCAATTTAAGGATATGACAGCAGAATAGTGGTGAGAATTGAGGGTCTAACTGGTGGCAAATTTAGCTACTTTGTTGTAGCACTTGACTTTTAAAGAAGAGTGAGGATTCGTTAGGATAGGGGAGGCGTATAGAAGGGATGGTAAGAGGCAAGAGTTACTTTTATGGAGTTGGTGATTAATTTTTTTAAATCTATACAACATGCCCAGTTTTTGATTGGTCTTTTTTATGTTGTTACTGACATGCAGATCAAACTTAAGATTGTTTTCTATTGTTACACCTAACAACTTTGTGTGTGAAACAACATTGATTGTAGTACTGTTAAGAGAAGTAATTGTAAAGTTAGAGTAATCAGGGAGAGTTGTTTGGGCAAGAATAGCAGGAGTTTGTTTTTTGGGGATCTAGTAGGGGGTGGTTATTGGTGAGCCAGGATTCTATGGAATTGAATGCATCTTGAATTAGAGTTAGATTGTTAGATGAGCATACTAAAGTACAAATGTTGGTATATTGAATGAGGGTTGCTTGTTTAGAGGCCCTATGAAGATGAATAAAAATATTGAAAAGGATTGAACCTTGAGGAACCCCAGTGCTAACTGGTAGATAAGGAGAGAAACTGGAATTTCATTTGACTGACTGACATCTGTTGGAGAAGTAACTGGTGAATCATTGTAAGGTGGTTTTAGTTAATCCAAGTAGGGATAGTTAGGACAAGAGTTTAGGGTGGGAGATGTCAAAATCTTTTGGTAGATATAAGGACAGAGATGAGATTATGTTATCTGAATCATGAGCTTTATTTACTGTGTCAGTAAAGGCTAGAAGAGCAGTGGTAGTACTGTGAGCAGGTCTGAATCTATGTTGTGTAGGAGAAAGATTGTCAAGAAGATATTGAAGAAATTGTTAATGCGGTTCTCTAATATTAGGGATAGAAGATAAAGGATAGCAATGGGCCAATGGTTAGATATGAATGTGGAGGTGCAACCTTTGTGGAAGGGAAGGATAAACATTTTTTTTCCACAGGGTGAGGATATAGCCTTCTTTGAGAGATCTATTTATGAGTATGGATAATGGGTATGCTATAGAATCAACTGACATTTTTAGGTACTCATTAGGAAGATTATCAGCAAAGGGGGAGCAAGGTTTGAGTTTGCTTAATATGGACTTAAATAAAGGAAGCGGGTACTGGTTGTATGGAGAAAGTAGAGAGGCAGCTAGTAGGAGGATGAGAGAAAGCAGATGATGATGAAGGGAAATTATTAGTAATGGAAGCTACGCTATTGATGAAATAAGAGTTAAACTAAGATACAATATCAGAAAAGCTACTGTCACTGGAGGGTTTAGGGGAAGAATTATTTTCAGGATGTATCTTTTTGATGGACTGCCAGAAAGTATTTGGAGTGGTTTTACTGTGATTCTGAGGTTTTGTGTAAATTTTTTTTTTTTTGTCTAAGTCCATATGTTTACTAGGTTATGTAGTGCTCTGCAGTGCTGTAGATTATTTTGTGTTTTCTGTTTTGAGTAACATATCCAAGCCTTGTCTCTTTTCTGCATGAGAGATCTGGTATTTACAGATAGCCAGGGGGATAGTTATTTTTTGGCTCTTTTCTTTCTGGTAGGAGCTAATCTGTTTAAAGTGTTTAGGAATGTAGAGTTAAATCTTTTGACTGGCTCATCAAGGGGTCATTACACAACAACAAGGGTGAGTTTTAGTCTTTATTCTCTGAATTCTGATGAGGTATTGAAATAAAGAGAAAGGTGGAAATGCAAACAGTAATGTTTCTTGGGGCAGAAAACAGAATATGTCAACATCAATTGCCTCAAGTTGCTGAGCTAAAGAGAATGGCCACACACACACAATTGTCTAGTGAAAAGACCAGTCTCCAATGTGCTGTACTCCTAGCAAATCTTGACCAGACATTTCATTATCCTCAGCTCAAAGGGCTTCAGCTGTAGCTAATGGAGTCTGTCAGCATATTGCTTCCTCCAATGGCTATGAGCAATGTCAAGTTGATGGCCTACTGCAAGACTCACCCCAAATTTCAGTGAAGGGAGTCTGAGCATATGCCACCTTTACTTGTTTGCACACTACACCATGGCCTAGTTGTCTGACTACAAGAAGAAAGGCTCTGGTCTGAACTTCTAATCTAAAGCTATTAAGGGCAGGAAACATTTGACTGAAGTTCTACTTGGGTAATGTGAAGAACCTATTCTTTGTAGGTCCACTTCCCCTGAGCAAGGGAGGTGCACAAATAGGTCCTCTTAACTACCAAATGAAATGTACATCAACAAAGGCTGTGAATGGCTCTGCTGCAGGAGGAGAAGTGTACACACTGGGACTTGAAGGAAAATCTATCACCCTCAATCATGATGACAAAGTTGCAATACTAAAAGCATCTGTTGTGAAGACGGAATGGCTTTCTAATCATACACCTCACAGACTGATGCAGCACTGCCATTCCCATTGTGAACACCACTGAGAAGAATGTGGCTGTCAAAGGCTCAAGAAGAATATGAGGGATCAAGCTTGGACCTTTTGCTATGTCTTCACCAAACTGACCTCCAAATATACAGTAGGCAAGAATGACCAACACTGAAGACTGTCCTTTACTAGTTAATGAAGGGAATCCACTGAGATCATAACAAAAAGGATTTCTAATAGGTTATACAAGTTCTAAGGACTGTAACCACAAAAATATCCAAGCCAGGGATATTACCATACAGCCTCTTAAGTCCAAAATGAGGCAGTTATGTAGGCAAGGGAAACAAAATTACGTTTCCTGCAAGGCCGTCTGCAACCATTGCTGGAACCTTGGTAAGTTCTCTAGATGCAAATGAGAAACCATGTGGCAACACCTTATATGGAAAACATGCTCACTCAAAGTGAACAAAATGAAGTTTGTGTGGGGATCCAAAGCAATGTGCCAGGAGGTGTCTGTCAAGTATGACAACAATCAGGCACTCTTTAGCAGAACAAGCAGGATACCCTCTTTTCTATATATGAAATACCAGATGCTGTCTGTGAAAATGTTAAAGTTCAGGATGGGATGGGAGTATTTCATTCCTTCTTGAGAAGGAAATCACAGAAGTGAGGAAAAAAAAAAACTTTGCTTTTTTTCGAAAAGAAGACAGTAAAGCTGTGTTATTAACTTGCCATAATTGCAGACATTCAAGAATACTCCTTGTTGCAGTTATCTCCAGAAATTCCTGGCTGCAGAAGCTCAATGGCCATTGCAACTTTCAATACTTTAACTTCCCCCCCTCCTGGGTTCAGTTGGCTCTCTGACACTCAGATGTCAGGGTGTTGATGATAAAGAAGGTTGTTGGTCAATTCTGTGTTTTTATCTTTCTTACCCTGGCTGGACAAGGAATTTGTCCTATGCTCCAAAGGACAAGTGGACCCAAGGGACTTATTCCCATGAGACACTATTCACCCTTGATACCCAAATCTATCTGTCTGGATTTTTGACAGGATCACAGGAAAAAGGGACTCTGGTAGGGAAATTAGTGGGACAGTGGGGGAAATATGGTAAACAATGTATCCACCGCAACTCCAGGATGCCCAAGAAGGAAAACAAAGGAATGCAGGGAATAAACAGGGTCTGCAACAGTGAATTACAGTCGAACATCTACAATTATAGTAAGTTTTTAATACAACTGTATTTTGCTCATAAAAGTATTCACTGTTGCAGTCAAGATTTCTAGGAAGACTAAGAGAAAACAGGCCACAGGATGACCGGCCTTAACTGGGCTATTAGGAGAAAAGAATTTGGAGAATGGTCATGGCAAACCCTGCCCTTGAATACTGAACCTAAATTGCGATACTTGGAGAAAATGTTTAGATAGATGATAGAGGACCAGGCACCTGCTTCTAAAATTTATTGTATATTAACTTCTATGAGAAATACTGTGGTTGTTATATAACCCTACCAGAATGAGTCTTGGCATGGCCTAGCACAGACTTTACATGAAAGAAGCAACAAAAACCAACACAGCTGCCAAGCCATTTTAACAGAGTTTGCTTACTGAACGACTTCCGCTCCCAGTCTTTGCAAAGCAGACAAACAGCAGATTTGATTTCCTACTTTCCTTAGTTCTGTCAAGATAGAATCTCAGATGGTCTATACATGGCCAAAGCATGCAGGAAACATGCAGGCTTATTTTGGGATTTAGGAAGAACACAGTAGGTGAAAAGCCTGATTCATGGAAGGGTCTGTCACCACCTTGGGCATGAAAGTAGGGTTGATACACAAAGTGGATCTGTCCTTGTGGAAGAGCCAAAATTGTTCTTAGCCCTGATTTGTTAAGGTTTGACAGGTAGCTAAGAACCAGCAACATTAGCTGAATTAAGGTCCTGATTTGCTAAGTACGATTATTTTGTATTTGGTTTCCAACCTCCCTTATTATATGTAGCACATTCCATCTCTTACAACATGTACCTGGATGGGATAAGTGCTACGTTATCCAAGACCTTAGCCTTACATTTCTGAGGCAGGGATGTAGTTAGGACCTTTTCCTCTGTTTTAAGTGGTCAACTCATAACAATACTGGTCCTAACCTTGCTACGCTTAGTGGGAGGGAGAACTGGTGCTGCTTGGGTTAAAAAAGGGCTATTAGAAGCATTTCATGTTTCTTCTCCTTGATCATTACCAATAACCTGGGGTTCCAAGGTAACATAGGTAAATTATGGAGAAACAATCCTGCCTATGAAATGGAGAAGGCATCTATTTTCCAGGCTCTGGGAGCTGCTGTTGGCACCAGCAAAACTTCCCTTTAGTTGCATGTGTGAAACAAAAATATCTACATCTGGCACACCCCATGTATTGGGTCAGATTCAAGAAACATTTTCCTGTGGTGAGATGCAAGATGACCTGAGGGTTAGACCGGACTTCTGTGCTACTTTCCAAGCCTGCACTACCAGTCTGCATAGCATGTAAAAATGGGTGTCCTCCTGCCTGTTGATATACCACATTACTGTGGTGGTATTTGTGAGGATGTACTGGGTGCCCATATATGTTTGAATGCATCCAGTGCCAGTGCTATATAGCCATAATCTCTCTTACATTTGTGTGCTTATTTCATTTCTCTTACTGTTGTCTCATTTGCTATGGATCCTCAGATTTCGAACAAGTCCATTCCCCATGTGATATCCAAGGAATCTGTGGAGAGGATATAGGTTCATAGTCAGGTACTAGGCTATTGGCCCTAGGGCCTATACAAGCCTATCCAAAAAGGTACCCTGGCTTTCGCCACCCAAGAATCCCCTATGCATGCTTGAAAGGTACATCTGGCTTTTCTACCGTGAGATCTTATTTTTTATACAGGGCAAAAGGTAGTTGTGACTTCTACAGATTAGGAGTTGTTAACACCATCTGTTTTTGAGGTACCACAGCAGTTTCTTCAAATGGAGCCTTGCTAGAGACACCAATAGTATATAAAATGCCATTTAGTCCACAATCCTGAGAAACACCTTTTTTGTGATAAAGTCTCTTTCTAACATAATCTGGACAGGAAGATGACCTTCTTTTCAGGCAGGAAACATTCCTGCTGCCCTGTGTCTAGCAAGGCCCCTAGAAGTAATACTCTATTTGCACAAGACAAATGAGAATTAAGGTGGTCAAGGAAGAGATCTGGGTACTAAACATGCCATTGAAAACTCTAAGACATTCTGACTTCTTTCTACTAAGCCTGCCTAGATCAGTCAGTCAGGTAAGGGTAGGTATGCATGATCTTGTGAGAGAGAATTATTGGGTCCATGCAATCTGTAAATATCCAAAAGGCAAAACAAAGTGCAAACAAGTGAACTTGTAATCATTTAGCCGTTTCAACCCAATGTAATAGCATAGAAATGCTAGTCAATATGGGCTCTCCCTGTATCGAATCCTTGAAACTTTCTGTACCTCTTTGTAATGGGGATGTGGAGGTTGGTGTCTTTTAGATCCAAAATGACCAAGAGGTTTTTAGGGAGTAGAAGGGGCAGAAGGCTTTACAGGAAGCATTTTGAACTTTCGATTTATTAGACATTTGTTTACACTTGAAATGCGTACAACAGGTTTTCGTGTCTCTTTCTTTCTTGGCAGGGTGGCCACAGTGGTTAGCATTGTTGCCTCACGGCAAGAGGTTCTCCAGTTCAATTCTCGGCTTGAGTGCCTTCTGTGCCCAGTCTGCATGTCCTTTCTGTGGTCACGTGGGTTTCTTCCAGGTACTCTGGTTTCCTCCCACATTCCAAAGACATGCAAGAGACACAGAAAGTTTCAACATACTACAGTCTAAATTGGCAGTAGGTGAGAGTATGTATGCAAGTGAGTGGTGCGAATGAACTACTGCCACAGGGCTAGCCACCTGGTGGTGTAAACCTTCACTTGAGAGGATTGTCACTATGGAAGTGACACCCCAACCCCATGTGCAAAATGAGAAAAGGGATTGAGGATGGATGGATGGATGGATTTCTTTCTTGGCATCAAACAATCCTGAATAAAATCCTGTGCCCTCCTCCCCTACTGGCATTTTTCTATAGCTCCCTATCCTAGCAAAGGCATGTCTAAAAACTGTGGTCTTCTTGGGATGTTTAGGATCATTCACCATAGGTTTGGTCTCCCATTCCTCCACAAAGAGTCGCACATAGCTCCTTATTTTTGGGGAGGAATGGTTGGTGTAGATTTTTCTCGAGAGGCAGCTTGAGAAGAAAAGCTTCATAATCTAAATCAGCTCAAAGTCAGCCTGTTTAATAAGTTCCTTGCTAAACTTCTTACTAATGAACTGGCCACACTAAAGTCTAGGATCCCTGGATCCATGTGTTAGTGCTGTTGTATATTTAACTGTCTTTTTTTTTTTGTCTCCACTACAGCCTTTTGTCATCAACCATGTACCGGAGCCCTTCCTCAATCATCTGCTCCAACCTCTGACACCCTTCTGTTGTGCTTGTTTGTACTAAAGCCCTCCCAACTAGGGGAATCCCTAGTGTAAAACAGTTGGGCTTGGGGAGACTGTCCAAACATGAGATTGGATATCTTAGTAAAGTACCATACAGACAGCCCTGGAGGGCTTTTTTGAATATCTCTACCAACCGCCCCACTGCACTGCCTCTGAACTAGCATTACTTGTCTCCACCAATTACTGGCAGCCATTGGCTGTAAACTTGTCTCCTCCTCTTTGGAAAGGTGAGCTGACAAGAATGCTATACCACCCTAACCCCTCAGCCAGCTCCTTAGAGATCAGGTTCAGTAATCGAGCAGGAATTGCCTGTGTCATAGTCAGGGCTCCATCCTTCTATGCTACAGAGCTGGCTTAGCTACTGACATCTTTCATTCGACAGTGTAGGGCTCACTGAAAAATGTACTTAATTTCTTCCACAGTTACAGGATTCCAATATTCCAGACTGATGTGCAGATTACCTGGTTACTACTGACAGTGCAGCATAAAAATATGGAAAAACATATGACAGTTAACTTATAATTGTGGGTATTTCTTGTTTGAATTTATGAAGTTTAAATTGCGGTACTGCATTTACAAAAACCCTCCATGTCTGAAATAAAAAAAAAAACTAAACCAATAAAATGGGGATGTAAAGAATTATGAGACCTTTTTTACTCGCATAATACCAAAGATTGCTAGCTCAATAATTAGGGAAACTGGTCTCAATTTATTTTGGGGAGGGGGAGGCACTGAGTACTAGAAAACATGGGATTTTAGGCCACAACACTCTTTCATCATAGTTTGCACTTCTTACATTTACTAATAATAAAATCTACAATCTGTTTTAAATGTGTTTGTGTGTCTATACATATACAAACACACACACACACACACATATATATATATATATATATATATATATATATATATACACACATGTATACGGGTCTACCTGAGATGGTCGACAAGCCATTTGATCGACTTTCATTTGGTCGACAATTCATTTGGTCGACAGGCAGATTTGCCCCCCTCCCCAATGTTGTGCAACCCTGGAGTTGATATATATAGTTAGGGGAGGTGTGGGGGGCACAGCACTGCTTGTCGACCAAATGAACTGTCGACTAAATGAAAGTCGATCATATGGCTTGTCGACAATGTGATAGGGATCCATGTATACACACACACACACACACATATATATATATATATATATATATATATATAGGTAGATAGATGAAGTAAAATTACAATGGAAATATGGTAAGGTCTGGAAGTTACACTTAAACATCTTGCTTATAATTCCCAGATTTTCTTATGAAAATTAACTTCATTTTTTAGACGCAAACTGATGTCCCAGCCAATAATCCATCATTGCCTGTTCGCTAGCGCTTGCATTTTTTTCTTCCCCATTTCTGACCTGAGTGCATGTCATGCTGCACAAGACCTTGTCAGAATCTTACCTTCCTGGCATTACCACAATGATTGCCAGCCATTCCTGAACCTTGGCTACAGTCACACTGGGAAAACAAAGTGCTGTGTATCTCAGCCTTTTATGTCATTGGATTGACACACAATTTGAGCTTTACTCTTATCTTGTACTTGGTGAGACATTGCTTTACTGAAGAATGGGTAGTAGTACTCTAATAAACATTAGTCTCATGAGCACTTTCTTCTTATCAGAATGTCTGTAGCCTTACATGACTACACTTGCAGTTCAGCAGCATGCTTTCTGGATTTGGCTATTCTGAAGGTGGAGGTAGGAAAATGACTGCTTTTTGTTGTTGATTAGCATAAAGCATAGTGTTGCCCTGTAGTCTGAAAACAACTGAGAGGACTTGAATACCTGTCACTAAATTTCTTTACCAAAGATAATAGCTTCTGTGTATCATTTTACATTTTATATAAATATATATCTATATATATATCTATATATATATATCTATATATATACATATATATATATAAATTCAGTGTTGCATTTTATTTTTCACACATTTCATTCGATAGCTACAAATGTTAGTGTCTCATAGTAGCTTTAAGTTATTTCACGGCACATATTCTCTGGTTCACTTTTTGTTAATGGTACAGAATCCTTGAGACACAATGGGCCAGATTCCAAAAGAGTTGCTCTCTGCGTTAAGTCTGCCCTGTTTCTGAAAGACTTGCTCACAGTGTCACTTACTTTGGTTTAAGGTATGGTGTAAAGCAGTGATGTCAAACTTATGACACACGTTAAAGGTGATACGCCATGACTTTTTGGTGTTCACCAACACCCAAGTTATCAAAGAAACTGTTTTTGCATTCATTGCTCATGTGAAGTGCATTGAATTATTTTGTGCCAGGAGCCAGTTCAACAACACTGCAGCAAAGGTAAGGAAGTAATTAACCTCAAAGACTATTTATTTAACTTCAGAAATTGTATACTAATTCATGTTCATTTTGTCTGTCAGTGTCTCAGATTTATACTACTAGTAGTTTAAAACTGTCCATGTCTGATTTCTAGATTTGTCCCTGATTCTGTTCAGATTTATCTCTGATATACTGAGAGTTATGCTGTTTTATTTTTATTTATTTTGTTTTATTTTTTTCTTGGGGGAAGGGGGGACATCGGCAGAGTCAAGTTAGGCATCTTATGAATTTTTGACACACCAAGCCTAAAAGGTTCACCATCACTGGTGTAAGGTCTATCTACAAACAGTCTTGCACAGGGGGACAGATTCCAAAACACCTGCTCTCACCATACGTGGTCACTTTACCCTGAGAGCAAGTCTTCTGGAAAAGGGCCCAAAATGTTTAATCCTGAGAATACGTTTTATTAATTTTATACTGCTAAAGAGGAAACTGTTTCATTATTCAGAAAAATACCTTCCAAGTCAGGAAGACTTAAATATGCCAAGGTTAGAGATAGATGATGCTCAACAATTAATTGTTAAGACAGGAGGAGATGAGGCAAAAATGGTGATATATAACCAAGCTGCAGGAGAGTCTCCAGGAATAGATGGTATTCCAATGGAAGTTTGAAAGCTAGGAGGGAAGAATGTGATAAAGATCTGAAAGGTTTTGTTTAACAGTATTTTAAAAGGAGGGAAATCACCAACATCCTCGATAAAAGCTGGGGCGGCTGCAGATATGGCAAAGACCAATCAGATCCAGCTTCATATAGGAACACTTCAATTTTAAACCATAACTATATATTTATGTCTATATGTTTATATCTATAATGGCTAAAAGAATAGCAAAGGTGATGTCAAATTGACAGACATCAATGTGGTTTTGTGGAGAGGAGGCAAACATTTGACAACATTAACAGAACACTGATGATCCAGAGGGGAGTAGAATGTAAGAAAATGTTGCTATTGTTATAGGGTCTTGATGCAGGGAAAGCATTCAACAGAGTAAGCTAGGACATTATGAGTAGAGCAATGGAAGCATTTGCATTTCCTGATACAATATGGTTAATTAGAAGGATGTATGAGAGATTGGAGGCAAAAATAAAAATGGGAGGGATCCTCTTTAATAAGTTGCATCTGAACAGAGGAACTAGGCAGGGATATCTTCTTCCCC
The DNA here is from genome assembly GCF_019279795.1 of Protopterus annectens. Lineage (NCBI taxonomy): Eukaryota > Metazoa > Chordata > Ceratodontiformes > Protopteridae > Protopterus > Protopterus annectens. The sequence continues at coordinate 254,935,512 of NC_056749.1, forward strand.
CTTTGCTATTTGCATTATATTTAGAAACACTGGCAAAGAAAATTAGGGTCTCAGAAATTCAGGTATATAATTGATATGGTATTCAAGACAAGATGGCTTTTTTTCCCCATACAATATTATTTTGTACTTTATGGAACCAGAAAAGGACAGCTCAGTGTTGTGGAGCATTATGAGCCAGTTCAGGTTTTTTTTCAGGATATAAAATTAACGAAGATATAACAAAAGCAATAGCTGTAAACTATGTACCCACACATGAAGTGGTTCAGAAATACTTTTATTTATGGGGACAAGGTAAAATAAAGTACTTGGGAGTATGAGTTAAAAATGATTCTGTTATGACAGCAAGGATATGTGGGAAGAGACTAAAAAAAGAATACAAAAACTGAGAAACTGGAATCTGTTGCTTATGGATATGGATAGCAAGATACAAGCAGTAGAAACATTTTTAGATATAATTCAATGTGGAATGAGGTAATGATGAAGCAGGGGAGTAATTCACGAAATAAGGAAAGAATGGGACTTTGTATGCAGATCCTTAAGAATAGCAAAAGTCATACAAAATATTGTATTCATAAAGTAGGAGAAACTATACTAAGAACTAAGCCAACACAGGAATGCAGAAAGGAGATTCTGCCATTAAGAATGAATGCAATTAGGGGTACAGAGAACAGACAAGATGGGGCTGGAATTTACTGAAGGATGCTGCAAAGGAACTAAGGTATTGGGAACATGGAAATTTAACAGAATGGGAAGAGGCCAAGACGACATTTGGACTGCATGGTAGTGATAGGGGACTGCTATCAGAGTATAGATAAAGGGATAGGGTTAATCCTAAACGAAATACCTGCATTGATTGAGTTTTTAAATGAATCTAGATCAGAAGCTGTTGTTAAAAAAGGGATAATTAGAAAGGCATATAAAATATTGCATAATAACTGTACGACAATCAGAAGAGTTCAGAAAAGATTGTGAAGAAAGATTAAATATGCAATACACACACACACACACACACACACACACACACACACACACACAAGAAAAAAACAATGGGAAGACATATGTATGGCTCCCTTATATGCAACAAGGTCTACAATATTATGAAAGTGTTTGCACAGATGCCTTTATACCCCAAGCAGGCTCCCAAAAAAGTTTTAGTCAGGTAGGAAAGATGTGCAGCAGGTAAAGGTGATAAAAGATAATGAGGGAAACATACTTACAAGCGAGGAGAGTGTGTTGAGCAGATGGAAAGAGTACTTTGAGCGGTTGATGAATGAAGAGCATGAGAGAGAGAGAAGGTTGGATGATGTGCAGATAGTGAATCATGAAGTGCAATGGATTAGGAAGGAGGAAGTAAGGATAGCTATGAAGAAGATGAAGAATGGAAAGGCTGTTGGTCCAGATGACATATGTGTGGAAGCATGGAGGTGTTTAGGTGAAATGGCAGTGGAGTTTTTAACCAGATTGTTTAATGAAATTTTGGAAAGTGAGAAGAAGCCTGAGGAATGGAGAAAAAGTGTTTTTGGTACCGATTATTAAGAATAACGGTGATGTGCAGAGCTGTAGTAACTACAGAGGGATTAAACTGATCAGTCACAGCATGAAGTTATGGGAAAGAGTAGTGGAAGCTAGGTTAAGCAGGGATGTGATGATTAGTGATCAGCAGTATGGTTTCATGCGGGGAAAGAGCACTACAGATGTGATGTTTGCTCTGAGAGTGTTGATGGAGAAGTACAGAGAAGGTCAGAAGGAGTTGCATTGTGTTTTTGTAGACTTAGAGAAAGCATATGACAGGGTGCCTAGAAAGTTGTTGTGGCATTTTATGAGGAAGTCGGGAGTGTCGGAGAAGTATGTAAGAGTGGTACAGGATATGTACAAGGGTAGTGTGACAGTGGTGAGCTCTGCGGTGGGAGTGACAGATGTGTTTAAGGTGGAGGTGGGATTACATCAAGGATCAGCTCTGAGCCCTTTCTTATTTGCAATGGCGATGGACAGGTTGACAGACGAGATCAGACAGGAGTCCTCATTGACTATGGTATTAGCAGATGACATTGTGATCTGTAGTAAGAGTAGGGAACAGGTGGAGGAGATCCTGGAGAGATGGAGATATGCTCTAGAGAGAAGAGGAATGAAGGTCAGCAGGACTAAGACAGAATATATGTGTGTGAATGAGAGGGAGGATAGAGGAATGGTGAAGATGGAAGAAGTACAGGTGGCAAAGGTGGATGAATTTAAATACTTGGGATCAATAGTTCAGAGTAATGGTGAGTGTGGAAGAGAGGTGAAGAAGAGAGTACAGGCAGGATGGAGTGGGTGGAGAAGAGTGTCAGGAGTGATTTGTGACAGACGAGTACCAGTAAGTGTGAAAGGGAAGGTCTACAAGAGGGTAGTGAGACCAGCTTTGTTATATGGGTTGGAGACAGTGGCATTGACAAAAAGGCAAGAGTTAGAGCTGGATGTGGCAGAGTTAAAGATGTTAAGATTTGCACTAGGTGTGACGAGGGTGGACAGGATTAGGAATAAGTATATTAGAGGGTCAGCCCAGGTTGGAAGGTTTGGAGACAAAGCCAGAGAGGCAAGATTATGTTGGTTTGGACATGTGCTGAGGAGGGATGCTGAGTACATTGGCAAAAAGATGCTAAGGATGATGCTATCAGGTAACAGGAAAAGAGGAAGGCCTAAGATAAGGTTTATGGATGTGGTGAGAGAGGACATGCAGGTGGCTGGTGTGACAGAGCAAGATGCAGAGGACAGGAAGAAATGGAAATAGATATTCCGCTGTGGCGACCCCTAACGGGAACAGCCGAAAGAAGATGATGACAAATGTTGGAGACGTAATGAGGAAAAAAGAGGTACCTGGTAGAATATGTTCTTGGACTGTAAAGAGTTGTCAGACTTTACATATTCGCTGCAGAGTACTCTGTCAGGAATACTGGGCAAGCACATGAGTATCAGTATGGAAATTATTTTCTTTAACTGTCATACAGGATCTGAACTGCCTAGACATATTAAGACCCTGATAAGCTTTAATTCTGCCACCTGTCAAAAAAGCAATTAGTAGAATGTAGAAATCAAAGTCTAAACCAACTATACCGAAAATAGTGAATATTGTAACAAGAAGTAAAGTAATAAGAAGTGGGATATTTTGAAAATGGCAGAGGAGTAAATTACATAGAAAAATTGTAACTCTGGTAACAGTCCATGCAGAAAAATGTTTTGGTGGAGGAATAGGAATTGAACAATTTATGTAATGTTGCTTTGATTATATGGTATAGAACAATACATACAATGTATAATGTTTGCAAACGTGTATTTGTGAATATGGTTTAATCACTTTTACATAAATCATAAATGTAGGTTTATCTACGTCAAAAGTGATAATTCAATAGTTAGAAGAAAAAAAAAACCTCCAAGTCTTTGCCTTAGCCCAAGAAGTATTCCTATAAAGAAGAAAAAAAATGTTCTGTACAACCCATGTAACCGTTATTTTTAATCAAAACTTTCTATAGATGATGTAACGGATTACAAGGATGTCCAAAAATGTAACTATTGCTCACGAATGAAACTGACTGTAAAATGATCAAACAATGCAAATGATGTCCATGATGTCTGTGTAATGGAGCTTTTTTCTCCATGCCTCTGCTGAAAAAGGGCACTGCTCAGTCTGAGTTTCCTGGTAAATTAATGCCAATAAATTAGTTGTTGAGCACGTTTTAAAAATAAATATACAACATGCACACATCACAGCTGTTCAGAGTTTTACAGTATATCCTCAAATTCTACCTTGTATTTTTTACCTGTCCCTCAAAATATTCAGGATTACAGCTAGTAATGTCAGATTTTAGACTTTCATACTATTTATTGTTCAGATAATGCATGCTATGTAAACTCATTTGTTCTTTCAACTTTTCAAGTGGATAAGAGTAATATTTAAAAAGCATGACTTGGACCTGTAGAAGCTATGTATAGAGGACCAAACAGCAGTTTCTAAAATACTTCTAGAATCGAGCCCTTTCAAAAAAAAAAAAAGCCACAAATGAAGCCAAGGCCCTGGTAAACTGGGTTTTGACCCTGTCTGGAATAATTTTGACAACCATTTGGAAATAATTTGTTTTGACACAGGTTGCCCCTTCTCCCAACCTTCACAAGAAATGAGCAATTGATCCGAACAGCTGAAAGATTTAGTTCTACCAAGATAGTACATGAATTGTCTGTGGGCATCCAAAGTATGGAGTATCCTTTGTTGCTCATTTTTAGGTTCAGGAAATGAAACGGGGAGATGGATAGTTTGGTTTAAAGTAGACTCAGATACTACTTTAGGCATAAAAGGAGGATTACTTCTCAAAGAAAACGTAACCCTGTGGAAAAATAAGATAAGGTTGGCTCCTCGTAAGAGCTTCCAACTCAGATTCTCTTCTTGCAGAGGTCAGAGCAATTGGTAAAGCTGTTTTCCATGTTAAGAAACTCAAGTCAGGTAAGTAAGCTAGTTCAAATGGAGCAAGTGTTAGCTCCTCTAACACAAAATTAAGATCCCACTAAGAAGCCACTGGTTAACTTGGAGGCCTCTTTTAAAAAAACAATTCGACATGAGACTGCACTGAAATAGGAGGATCGATGGATAGACATGCTGAAATGGCTGATAAATTAATTCTGATAGAGGAATACAAAAGACCATAGCATAGCAACTCACACAAATATTGTAAAACCAGAAAACAACTAGCCCTAAATTGGGGCTGGTTATGTTGTTGGTACCAACCAGAAAAACATTTCCATTTGCTAAGATGAATTTCTAGTAGTAGGCTTTCTTGCCTCCATTAGTACCTGCTGCATGTCCTCAGTAAACAGGTACCTATAAGGAATTAAGACCCTCTCATCCAAGCAGTTAGGTGAAGACTGATGTCGGGGTGTATCAAACACCCCTGAACTTGTATGAGTCTGTGAGAAAGTTTGTGGTAATTGCCCCTGGCCTTTTCCAAAAGAAGGGAGAAAATACAGTTGTGTAAGCTGAACTTGCCATAACAGTAGATGTTCAAATAATCACTGCTGCAGCAGCCTTAGCTATATGGATTATATTCTGTCAAGGATATAATGGCCAGTCAGCTTCCAAAGCTTCAGGGCACCTTCCACATGCCCAAACTGTCAAGCAGCTTGAGCTAAGCTGACTAAAAGACAAGTTTGGGCACAAAACCCTTCAAAGCTTTCCTGCCAGCAGAAAGAGGGAGGCTAAGCCCTGAAAGGACTATGCTAAGAACAAACCACAAATGTCCACACCCTGGTATACAAAAAAAAAACAAGGGGGACAAAGAAAGGCACAGTTTCTGCAGCAGTAATCATTTGGACATCTTCTATAATTTTAAGTTCAACTTGCACAACTGTACTATGCTCATACTGAACACTGCTGCAGTAGCCTTAGCTATATGGGTAGACTACCCTAAGCTTACTACATTTGGGAGGTGGAAGGATAAGAGTCCAGGAGCCCCTGGAGAATGGTCCTACTAAAGCCTGACATGGACCTGAAGGAGGACTCAAGGTTATAGTGCTTTGTAAAAGTATGTACAGAGGATCAAGTAGCAGCTTCTAGAATCCTGCCTTTTCCAAAAAGCCACATATAAAACTATAGGCCTTGGTAGAGAGGGTCTTGATCCTACCTGGAATAGATTTGTTATAGTGAGTATAACAAAAGGTAACAGCCTTAGACAATCATTTGGAAATATTCTATTTTGACAAAGATTGTCCCTTCTTCTTGCTTTCACAAGAAATAAACTACTCATCTGATAATCTGAAAGATACAGTTCTGTCCAGATAATGCTGGAGTTGTATGTGGACATTCAAGGTATGGAGTATCTTTTCTCCCTCACGTTTAGATTCAGTAAAGAAAATTGGGACATGAAAAAGTTTGTTTAAACTTGATTACCACATTAGGCATAAAAGAAGGATTAGTTCTCAAAGACAACCTGTCCCTAAGGAAAATGATGTAGGGTGACTCACAATAAGAGCTTGCAACTTGGATACCTCTCTTGCAGAGGTCAGAGCAATCAGTAAAACTGTTTTCCATGTCAAGAACCTCAAGTCAGCCATATTAGCTGGTTCAAATGGAGCAAGTGTTAGCTTCTCTAACACAAAATTAAGATCTCAAGGAGTGGCCACTAGTTTATTTGGAGGTCTCTTATGTAAACCCCCATTTAAGAAAACAAACCGTTTCCCAAGCAAATTCCGAGGAGTCTGTGGTGATGGACTGCTTTGGAACAGGGAGGGAAAAGAAAGACATGGCTTTAAGGGTATCTGTTGTCTCCACCAAATGACTTCTCTTATGACTAACCCCAGCACTGCTATTTTAAAAGACAGAAACTGTTGGTGTTGGGACCAAAGAGACTTCAGATACACTGCACCTTTTTCATGTGGAGTCTTGCCATGGATATTAGGAGAATCGTCTAAGCTACAAGACCCAAAAATCCTGTGGTATTCCCTTGCACTGACTGAAGTTTGAGTGAAGAAAACCTTAGAAATAGGTCTCTAGATCTATTTTTTCCCAGTGGAAAAAAATCTCTCTGAACTGAGTGTCTAGACATCCCAGGAACACAATCCTATGTGAAGGAGTCATGAAAGACTTTTTAATGTTCTCTTCAAGTTCCAGCTTGGGTAAAATACTTCTCACCCAAGAGGGAGATGCATGACACTTTGAAAAAGACACTGGAAAGATAAGCAAGTCATCTAAATATGTGGACACCCTGTAACCTGCAGTGAGCTATAACTGGCGCTTAATATTTTGTGAGCACTCTTGGTGCAGTGGATAGCCCAAAGGCTAAGGCAGAGAGCTGATACTGTGATCCAGACACACAAAAACTTCACAGCCGAAGTCTGGATAAATAGGGAAGTGATGATAAGCATCTTCTAAGTCAAGTGTTACCAGAAAATTTGAAAAAGGAAGAATAGGTTTTGAAGTGACATTTTGAATTTGGGCACCCTTACAAACAGGTTTAGGAAAGAAAGATCTAGAACTGGTCTCCAAACATTTTCTTTCTTTGGCACTAAGAACATCCTTGAATACAAAGCCTTCCCTACCTGGGAATGAGGAACTTGTTCTATCACTCTTTGGGAGAGCATGTGATGAAGAACTGGTGGAAACAAGACAGTCTGACCTGGAGGATGAGGAATGACCACCTTGGAGGGAGGAATTTCCTCCCACTGCCATATATAAACTTGATACATGATTTTCAGAACCTATTTGTCTGAAACAATCTGTTACCAAAGGGAAAAATGGAGACTCAGACTTTCTGGAAGAAAAAAAGGCCGGGTCACACAGTTTCTTTTACAGTCATTCAGACTTGCTGGGCTGTCCTTGGTTTTAGGAGGTTCTCAGCTTCTTTTTAGGAACCCCATTTGTCATTTCTTTTTAAATGTCTGTTTACCTATAATCTGTTGAGACTGTCTATTCTGCTTTTAGCTAAAGGCAAGGAGTTGGAAAATTTCTTAGAAAATTTGGAAAAGTAGGGCTGAAAAATCTTAAGAGATTCAATGGATCAGTTTAACCCTTACATCACACTTTTTGATCACCTCTGCAGCATAGAAGCCATAAACTAAATCTCTAGCCAAATGGAATTTTAAATCTCATTTTAGCATCATCTGGAAGGTTCTATGAATGCAGCCATGCAAACCTCAAAGCAGCACCAAGGGCCATAGCCCGGGAAGAATTACCAGAGTTATACACACACACTGTAAACAATGAGTTGTGACCTGTGCAAGAGAAGGTACTTAATTCTTTAAAACAGATTATTTACAGAATAAGAAATAGCAGGTCAAACATTACTCATACTTTTACAATTAGAACAAACTTTAACATATGAGTTTGACAATTCACGATTCTGAAAAATCAATGTTGCCCAACTATACACTTTTTTCACCATACTTATCAATAATTTTGCCATCCTTAACCAGAAAGTAGAACTGGAATTAACTGTTGGGCAGTAGTGGGATCAACTAAGACTAACCTGCTGGGTCAGGTTTGGGAATAGTGTATGAAAAACTGAGAAACTTTACACATTTTAAATTCTGCCGTTTTAGGGGCAGCTGACTGTCAGGAAAACTACAAGCAGAAACACATATTTCTCTAAAACATTCAGAACAGGAGGAATGGGTACAGGAAATTCCTTCTGTAACAACTAATAGTATTTTTCTGAGGGAATGAGAAACCTCAGGGTACTCCCATTAAAAACACTGGCACATTCTAGCAATAGTCTCAGAGAATGAGTAACCCCCAAAAAGGAGAATTAGAAATTGAGACCTCTGAGTCTGAATCATAAACCTGAGGAGAAAACCCAGTAAGTGTCCTTTCATCTTCCTGTTCAGATTCAGAATTTTCAATCTATTCAGGAAAGGAAATATCCCTCTTTATTTTACCAGAAACTACTTCACAAGGAGGATCAATAGCCTGAATTAAACCCTGAGCCAGACCCAGTAAACTACTCCCGTCTAAGGAAATTTGAGGAGGAGTATACATGTTTACTTCTCAGTTTCTTTTTGACAGGAAAAATGGGGCCAACCATGTTACTAATGGCAGAAGCAGCTTTCCCGGGATGGGCACAATATTCTGCTACAATAAATAATCCTTCTCTGTGCCATCTCCCAAGTCCGCACGAGTGGTTCTCCCTTGCCAGGTGAGAGCACCCAAACAGCTGCAGAGGATGTAGCTAACACCCAGTTCATTACGGCTGTAGGTGCTATACCAGAGGGATCTGGAGTAAATGATGAGTGGTCTGAGAGCCAACAAATGGCCACAAACAGTCAAACCACCTGTGGCTGAGACGAACTGCTAGCCTGCTGTAGTGGCAAAGGTTGTTTGCTTAACTTTTTCTTTTTCTGGCTGGAAGAAGGTCCAACCGTGGGACTGGTACCTGTCGACAGTCAAGCCAAATATCATCCCTCTTTCCCAAAAAGATAAGCAGCAAATGCCGGTAAAAACTACAAGCCTTTTAAAGACCCATTTTCCACAGAAAACCCCTGTAAAAAGCATTTGAAGACACTTTGCCAGCCCCCCCCCCCCCATAAAAATAAACAATTTATCCACAGGAAAAAAAATGTTTTTTAGTTACTTTACAAAACTTTTAAACTGCCAGGAAAAAAATGAACTTCCATTTAAAAGTACAATACAACCTTGTGGCAGTCCAATAAAACACAAAACTCCTAGTGTTACAATAACTTTTCTGAAGAGAAAAGTGATAACGTACAAACAGTATTTAGACAATGGAAAGTTTTTCCCCAAACGGAACTTGTCTGCCCAACAAAGGAACATAACCAAGCTGGCTGTCTATCCTTTAAAGTCTTAGAGGAGCACACTCTTTGTCAGTAGTAAAGCTCTAAAGGCCTTGACCCCCACACATCGTTTAGTTAGCTCAACTCGAGCTGCCTGACATTTTAGGCACCAGGACAGTGCCCTGAAGCTTTGGAAGCTGGCTGGCTGTTATATCCTTCATACTGCTACGGTTACTGCAGTAATGATCAGTACGATGACCACCACCAGATCTCTAATGGCATGGTAAGCAAGGCACAGGTCCTCCCTCAGGATTTTGCAAAACACAGAGTAAAAGTACAAGGTTTACAGTCTCTTCTAGAAACTAAGATTGTCAAAACTGGAGATTTTTTTGTTGTTGTTAGGAACTTCTAGGGCTTTTCAAGTTTGTTACAATGTCGAGTGACATACATACCAAATGGTACTCTACAATGGGTTTGATCAGTGTTTAAAGGGGTACAATAACCTCTTTAGATCTGCATAAAATACCTTTGGTTATTAGTTGCGCTAAATTGAAAGATTTAAGGATTTCCTGACTACAGCTGCCAAGTGATGATCAAGGAAGAGGGAACTGTTGACCCAAATACCTGTGTCCCTGACCACTTTTTGTTTAGTAAGGGTGTGCAGTCTATACTGTATGTTGTGGGTAATTTCTTCTTTCCAAAAGAAACAATACTATAGTTTTTAGCATTCAATTCATGCACATTTTTCCATACCTACGTATCAAAAAAAGGGCAAGCGCTTTCTAAATTGTGAAGGTATCTGCAGAGGTTTATACGGTTATACCCAGTTTAAAGTAATCTGCAAATTTGTTCAACCAGAGGTCCTGGTTATCATTTTTATGACTGGGAAAGATGATGCTAAACAGGTTGGGCCCTGATACAGACCTCAGGGGGCCACTGTTGGTTACCTTAGCACTACTTGAAGAAGCACCTGCCACACAAACTATGCAAGTTCTGTCTTCCAGACAACTGGCAATTCATCTTACCACATATGGATTTATGTTTAGCAATGTTAATTTCCTTACAATTCTGGCACAAGGTGTTGTAGCAAATGCTTTGGCAAGTTCGAGATAAGCTGTATGGACAGCATGACTGCCGTCAACAATTTGCATAACCCTCTAGCTTTTGAACCAAGCCACCTAGACCAAAGCTAAGCAAATGCAGTCTGGTTCCTGGGGTAGCTACACATTTTGTGCCTCTGATTTACCAGCCTAGTGTCAGCTTTGTATGAATTAACTCATTGCTCAAAGAAGCTCTGTCTCAAAAAACAAATTTAATTTCAGTCATACATTATCAGATACTGTTTCTTTTACTTAATACAATTACAAGCCAATCTACTAAGATTACAAGAAAAAGAAAAAATGAGGGAGTTGAGAGGGGTGGTAACACCATTCACAATATGTAACATCAGTCATATATTTCAGAAATTTTACTAACTTCAAGTAAGTAAAGAAAAATACTTTAAACTGTACTGTAAGAAAGAATATCAGCAGGTTAATCGGGTCGGGGTTCAGTGGATGGAGGAAACAGATACAGATCTTCGGATGTGATGTTAAACCATGGTCCCATCTGTTTCATTTGGTGCTAGCTTAGGTGTATCTAAAAGGTCCCATGGCACCTACTCAAGAGAGTACAGGAAATTCCCTAATAATCTGGTCAAATTTTCCTTAGTATTACAAATACCATCTAGGGTTTCCCCTGAAAAAAGGCCACTAACTTAGTGGGACTTGCTGGGTCACCGAAAGGATAAATAAAAAAATAAAATAATAAAGTTGAATAAAAGCTCAGTGCAGTTCAGGCAGTGATCACAACAGCTTAGGGTTGCCACCTTTTCAAATGGCCAAAGTGGGACATTTTTGATACAAACATCAGATTTTACAGGCCAACACATACCCACAGTCAGTACAAAGGATAGAACTTAACTTTTTTGTCTAAATAAAAGTTTATTCTTGTAGCATTTTAGTTGCTTATTCTGTTTCTTATAATATTTAGGTATTGTAGATACAGAATAACTGTTTTATGCAACTATTACTTAAAATATAGGAAATAATTTTGTACTACAATCTCAGGACATTTGCCATTTTTTTAATTTTTTGTCAGGACACAACTGCTCAAAGAGGGACTGTCCCTTTTTTGCCTAAATAAAAGTTTATTCTTGTAGCATTTTAGTTGCTTATTCTGTTTCTTATAACATTTAGGTATTGTAGATACAGAATAACTGTTTTATGCAACTATTACATAAAATATAGCAAATAATTTTGTACTAAAATCTCAGGACATTTGCAATTTTTTAAATTTTTTGTCAGGACACAACTGCTCAAAGAGGGACTGTCCCTTTTTTGCCTAAATAAAAGTTTATTCTTGTAGCATTTTAGTTGCTTATTCTGTTTCTTATAACATTTAGGTATTGTAGATACAGAATAACTGTTTTATGCTACTATTATATAAAATATAGGTAGGAAATAATTTTGTACTACAATCTCAGGACATTTGCCATTTTTTAAATTTGTCAGGACACAACTGTTCGAAGAGGGGCTGTCCCTCGCAAAGTGGGACAGGTGGTAACCCTACAACAGCTTGCATCAGGTGCAGCTACATATAGTACAAAAGTGATCTATGAACATAACCAACACTTCCCTATAACAAAGTATTTTGCTGTTACCAGCCACTCTCCCCAAGAAGGCAGCTTGTTAAGCAGCACTTATTTCTGTGCATTGAGCTAAGGGATTGTGCTGCATCACGCTGAAAAGAAATCTGAGGTATAAGAGTGCTTAATTTACTCATGATAATATGATTTATTTAAATATCATCCATTATCCATACATAGTTATGTTCTGGTTATAATGTAATATTTCTGGAACAAAAAAAATGATTTCATGAATTTTGTGATCTGTTCTTGTAGCCACCCACTACAGGTAACAGCTGAGAAACTGGCTGCATGTTAGCTAGCTACAGAAATCTGGTACAGTATTTGCATTTTTTTCAAACCTTGGAATACTGGGTCATACTTTATCCTGAATGTAGCTGTCTAGGCAACAACAATGAACTGCTGCAAATGTGGAGGCCAGCATGGAGAGCTGATATTAAATAATTTGGCATCTGGATAATCATTTGCTTGAAATGCACTACCACACCAGTCTCTGTATACTCTTTGAAAACAAACTGTGTGGGACAAGAGTAGGTTATGGCTTTTTCTATTTCAAAATATTTCTCAAGTATTCATTCTTGTGTAACCATGTGGCTGAGATATCAGATGACAGGAAAAAGTCACTGATTTTATTAATGTGCAGTAACAATACATCATTAATGGCTGGATAAGTCATGCAGTTAGGAATAACTGATGACTGTGAGAATTATTGGTGATTGGGCCAGAGAGAGAGGCCAGCACTATGCTTTTGTTCTCATCCATCTTCTTCTGAAGCACCCTTGGCAACAGGCAAAGTGGTATGAAAGGCAAAAAGTGACCTTCCTGCCCTAGGACATCAACGACATTCACTGCCTTTGGTTTCTTGTATGGAAACCTGTATCATCAACTGCGATGCAGTCACTGCCTAGGGTGTCCTACATATGAACTTGGAACAAAATCTCTGTATCTGTACCTGGTAGTTTTCTGTGATACAAACAGGTCCATTACTATTATGCCCCATCTAGGAAAATGTCTGAATTTAGCTTCTACTTGTGACTACTGGCACTGGCCCTGCACAGTTTTCTGTCACCATGTTCTGTGCTGAGGGTACGTAAGAAGGCTGAATTTACCAGCATAAATGGACAGCAAGTTCCCATACTAGTATAGTCAGCCTGCACAGATGGCAAAAATGAGTGTCTCCTTGTTTATGTCCATCACCACCAGTACAGTGCTTGGTATCAAGGCTAATTTTAATGTAGTTATGGACAAATATAATGTTATCACCTATTTGATGCAATGTATCTGCGCAATATGGTTTTGCTCCAGGTCTGCTAGATCTTTAGCTACTCCAAGTGTGCCCAAAAAGCAATGTCTGAGGCATCCACGGTAAGGGTTTGTTCCTTGCGGGCAAACCTTGACTGAGTACCACCTTACTGGGCCCATCAGGTGGGCCTTTCCTTATGGAAAGAATAAGAGCAATTATTTGATGGAAGACGTGGTAGACAGAAACTGGTATGCTACCACTGGATTGGGTTGTGGGACAAGAACAGAAAAGGATTTGTGCCCTAGGGGTCAGAGAATTCTCACCAGATAGCAGCTGCATATTCTGTACCAAATACTCAGAAAAAAACAAACACAAAAACTTTAGCTGGACAGCTTTTTTGAGAAGGTAAAGCAGCACTGACATCATCTTAGTTCCCATCAACACTTAAATCAAAATAACCAGAGTCTTCAATCAAGTTTTATAGGTTTCATGATACCTACTAAACTATCAGTTTTTAGAGTTGGGGGAAGGGCCTGGAATTAGGCTTGAAGGAGACAGATTCACAGCTACCCCTCATAAGTCTGAATGACTAGGAAGACTATTAGGACAGCTGGGTTCATCCATATTCAAGAGGTCAAATTTAACGTTTCCTGGATCTGCACACTTGTTTTGGAGCAACATTTACCATATGCCTGCATGAGAATCAAGGTGTTGCTAAAGCACATGTCCAAGGGGGGAACCAATAACATTGGTATCACATCCCACTGATAAATAATACAGGAGAAATAAGTCACGACTTCCCTTTTAAATTTCAAGATGTCAAAAGGTGAGAACTCTCTTTAATTTGGTGGATGGCATGAACCAGAAATACAGAGTTGCAATGCTGGCAGGAATTACCCTCTGCCATGCAGCAACACACTCCTCTTGCAATCACAGGCCAAATGGTACACAAATCTGGGGTCCTCAGGTATCAGGCTTGCTTTCCTGATAAAGGTCAGGCTTTTTCTGAAGTGTCATCTACCAAACAGGCACTGCTCTTGTCTGCTATTTGAGAGAATACATTTAAGCTTTTGTACATCTCAGTCAAGACAATCAAAATTTTAGATGTGTGAATTTTTGTAAAAGGTGCCAGGGAACACAAGTCAGGTCTAGACATCATTGCAAGCTCTCTAAGGCTACAGGAGAAGCAAACAAGAACAATACCACTAACAGTCTCTCAAAAGGTCTGGACATGTGGCAACTCAACAGAAAAAACAAAACACAAGGGCTCAAAGGCACACTTGGCAGAACCTCTTTAATATCTGAACTATACAGGCCTCATAAGGACTGACAGGTTCTGTAAGGCCTTTCACTCTCTGTCAGTGGTATCATTATTCAAATTTTTAGATCACTCCATTTTGTATTACATTTGCATGATAGCAGAAGTAGACCAAAACATATTTAAGTCTTTCGGTTGTGGTGCTTTAACATTTTATTTCTTCTCCATCCCAACCTTCCCCCATGGACTTTTCCACTTCCACAGGCTCTCTTGAATGCCTCTGTAGATGCCCTCTCCGTCACCCATTCCAGTAGCCCATTACATGGTTTCACCACCCTCTCTGTGGAAAGAACTTTCAGAGACCCAGGGAATACAAAGTCTACAAAACCTGCTGTCTGTGCCTCTCTGTACTTCCTGCTGAAAATATGCCCCTTTTTCCTGGTCTGTAGGCCACTAGTGGGAGAGTTTTATGGTCATTTTTTTTCTTTTTTTTTTTTTTTCATGATCAAGGTAAGCTTTTACATTCCTAAGCCTAGTTCCAATTGTCTTTTATTCTGAAAATCAGACGGTGCTCACAACAGGATACCTGGTACTCCTTTCCTAAACTAAAAGGTCTCTGTGAATGTTGGACATTCTGAGGGAATTTGCTGTATGCATGCACACTTGTTAGATCCTTTCTCTTGGATCATCATGGTTCATAGAACTTTTAGTTTTTCCATTTTAAAAACTACAAATGCAGAAAAGTTCTCAATCTAGGTAATTATCATTTTTTTTCAATCACCTGAAAGGGACCAATGGATTGACAACTGACTACTTCTTGCAGCTGAAAAATAGTGTGAACAGCTCCTCCCTTAGAGCCACATGATGGAAGGATGCTTGGGGAGGAGAAGAAGCTAAGCTTGCTGGGGATATCCGTGAAAACTCTGGAAGTCAGACTAGAAGGAAGGACAACTAGAGTGACCTCAGAGTTCCTCATAAAAAGAATATAAGGCATAACAAACCTGTCTTATGCAGAGTGCCGTAAAGCCATTTCCCCCTACTCTGTCTCCCATAGACTGCTAGTGACAATCTATGTCTAGCTTACAAGGCATCCACGATCCCCACACTTTTGAATCTCCAATATATTAACGAGTCAAAGAGTACCAGAAATACAAGGTTTAGGGCCTGAATTTTGTCTGTGACTTAAACAGAACATGCTGAAGAGACAAATGTGTGTCCCAGAGACTGCCCCTTCTATGGAACAGGCTTCTCATCCATGTGAAGCTGAGTTCATCTGTTACCCAGTTTAAGCGCAACCTAGACCAGTGGATGGGGAATAGAACATTTATACCGACCCTGGCACCCATGTCCCTTATGGACAGAGGTAACTTATAAATGCCTGACTCTCAATGTCCTAATTTGATACAGGACATCCTTGGGGAAACTTGGCTAGGCTTAGAAAGGCCCACAGGCTTGTTAGCCTAGTAAGGATCTATGAATCTGTTTTTGACCATTCTTTAAGTGTAAAGATTAATACTACACCAGTGCTCCTTATACAGTGTCTACTTTTTTCTTAGCCAAAGGAGCAATATAACTAATCTGTGTCCCTCCAGTTTTGAGTAATATAAAGGGCAGAAGATGACCTAAAGATATTTTTGTTCATGAATATGGACAAAAATTTTGAGCTAAACCACTTCAATTACCCCGTTAAATGACTGAAGTATAAAGCCAATAGCTGTATTGCATTCATTCAGACAGCTACAAAGAATGTTTCTACTTTTCTTATCCTGTAACCCTCTTCTCCTTGCAGCTATCACAAGATCCCAATATGCCTTCTTTTGTTATGGTCAGCATTCTTACACATGACCTGTGAAGGCCTATAGCACAAAAGCAGCCCGGTATAGCCAAATGTAAGTATACACCCACAACCCACACACTACATACCATGCACCTCTCTTTCCATGAGGCGGTGGCACTTTACTGAGCAAGACTCCCTCATCCTCTGTCCGCAGATGGGCAACCAGGCATTGCAGCTCATTTCCTCCTCATCTTTCTGGCTCTTCTACTGCCTTGTTTAGTAGTCAATCCACAGTTGTTTAGGTCAATTTCATCATGGAGCCAGCTTTATTTCCACATCTCCCTAAACTTAATCTCACTGAAATATGACCATCGACTGAGACTGGCAGGGCAATGGATCTGTGTGTATAACTTCTACAAACCCCATCAAATGAGAGTACTTTTTCATCACCGGAATCCAAGTCTGGAGCAACAGGCCAATTTTTTATTACAGGAAAAAAACTTTTGCAATTTACAGTAATGAGTACGACCTCTCAGCAAAATAACTACCAATCCTTTCCTCCCTCTCACTGGAAACTAGACTGGTGTTCTTAACCCAGGAAAAGACTGGGATTCAGTCTTCACCTTAGAAAAGGTGATGGGCCCAACATCCACCTCTCACCAGGTAACTGGTGAGCTGTGGAAGGGAAAAACTGTATCACAGGACCCTACACCAGACTTGTGGCCCACAGTGATCCACGACAGGAGGGGGCTTGTCCTGTGTCCCACTCAAAGTCTTTGAAGAGGGATGAATAGGCCAACTAGGTGTTGAAAAGTAGGGCCACTGGGTCACTCAAGTAGACACAAAAATGTAAACTAAACAAAAATAGCTGAATGGACATCACCAAATGGGGCTGGAGGGTGAATCACTGGTCTACTAACTAAGAAGTTCCTGAAAACATGGAGTTACAAGTAGATGTAACAAATTTATCCTCTCTGGTTTTCAAAGGCAATATGTGTGGAAGATCGATACAATACCCCACTCGGGCATTATAGATAAGCTCACCAACTTAAATATAAACCCTTATGTCACTAGATGGGTTGCAAACTGGCTCAAGGACAGAACCCACATGGTTAGAATTGCTGGAGCCATGTCAGACTCCAAAACAGTTACAAGTGGCGTCCCACAAGGCTCAGTCCTGGGACCTCTCTTGTTCGGTATATATTTCTCAGAGGTACAGGCCAACACGGAAGGACTGTGGCTGACCAAGTTCGCAGATGACTGCAAACTGGGCACCATAATCGACTCTCCAGCCGACACAAGCATCCTCCAAAAGGGCCTCATAGAAACAGACAACTGGTGCCAGAGCCATGGCCTCAAGCTAAACGCCAAAAAGTGTATAGTCATCCCCTTTGGCAAAAACTAAGTGCCCACTAATTACCACATAGGTGGTAATCCATTAAGTACAGAAGAAGTAATTAGGGACCTGGGGACCCAAGTTGATAGCAAGCTCTCATTTGACAACCACGTGGCCAAAGTGGTTAGAAAAACATTTTATATAGCCCACCTAATCATGAAGGGATTCACATCTGGATCAGGGAGGTCATCGTGCCTCTTTACTCATCCCTCATCAGGCCCATAATTGAGTACAATGCCCCTTTTGGGATGTACCTTACCAGACACCTGCAGCAACTTGAAAGACCCCAAAAGTACCTCACCAAGAGGATCAAAGGGCTCAAACAGATGCCATATGCTGCCCGGTTAAAGAAACTCCAGCTCTACTCAGTGGCATACCGCCTGCTCAGAGGCGATCTGTGCCTGACGTATAAAGCCATGTCCAACCCGGAATTAATGGACATGCTGCACCTCAGAAAATCTAAATCCCATCGAGCTACGCGCTCGAGAAACTTGAACCTCAGCACTGAAATAAATAGGACATGCTGGAGGGACAGATTCATAACCCAGAGGCTCCCTTCACTCTAGAATAAAATCCCAGTCCAGGTTAGGCAGAGTCCCTCATTGACTCTCTTCAAGAGGAATCTTGATGAGTGTATGGGAGATCATAGGTTTACCCCGGGTATCACTTCTGTGTCACTGTTAGACAGAGGCACAGAATACTAACCTCGAAAAAGGGCATAGCAAAATTAATTTAAAATGGGTGGTGAAAGCCAAACACACTCTGGCTAGGCTTATAAATGCCCTAGGGTAGATAGCCTAGCATGAACCTGCCAAGATGCTCATGTACTCAAGTACTGATATTTTAAAATGGCATTCAAAGGCCTTGCCAGTGGATAAACTACCCCTATGACACCAACTGGATTGTTAACTGACTCAAAGACAAATGCAGGAAATCAAAAAAGGGAAGGTTACCTCCACAGAGAGACCAGTCACCAGTGCAGTCTACCAGGGTTCTGTGCTTTGGCCTCTCCTGTTTGGCATCTACTTTTCTGAAGTAAAAGCAAACACCAAAGGGCTCTGACTAAGTTTGCATATGACTGCAAGTTAGGAACAGTATTAAATCCCCAAATGATATTGCCATTCTGCAGGAATGCTTGTTCCAAATAAATAACTGATGCCAAAAATGCATTACTTTATCCTTTGGAAAGTCACAGAACTACCACATTAATAATATGCCCCTGAGATTTGACCCAGTTGTTCGGGATTCGGGAACATGTGGACAGTGACCTTTTGACCAGTATGTGTCCATTGTTGCAAGAAAGTCCTTCTGTATTGCACAGCTTATAAACAAAGGGATTGTGTCTAGCTCTACGGATGTCATTGCCCCCCCTTACTCAGCCCTCATTAGGCCAGTTATTAAATATAATGCCCCTTTTGGCACATATCTGTCCAGACATATACAACAGCTGAACATCCAAAGAGATACCTTACTAAAGGGATATAGCTCCTAAAATACAGCCTACATGGACCGACTCAAGGCCCTGTCACTGTACTCAGTATCTTACAGACTGCTAAGAGGTGACCTGTGTCTGGCATACAAGGAATCTTCTGACCCAATACTGATGGATTTACTTCACATCAGGAAGTCAAATGGTATCAGAAATACTTGGTCTAGGGATATAAACCTCTTCTGCTTCAGCAACAGAATGGTTTGGAGGGACAGGTACATCTCACAGAGGATACTGCTGATATGGAATAGACTCCCCATCCACGTAAAACAAAGTTTATCATATAATTGTTCATATTCAAGCCCAACTTGGATCTATGGACAGGAAACAGAACATTTTCTCCAGGGCTGCCACCTGTACTACTAATGTACAGAGGCAGCTCGTAAATGCATTATTCCATGCATGCATGTGTCCCCTTAAATTATCTACGGTATGATCACAGTTACTCTTACTAGGGGAAATATATTAATTATCGGTCATGAGATGGGTAAGGCCAATCTCTAACCAAATGGAATAGTTTAGTTCAACCACAAAAAGGGAAATTGCTAGGCTTAAAAGGCCCTCAAGAGGCATCTAACCTAGTACTTAACTATGAACCTATGTAATGCACTCGGAAGAATGCTCTATAGCGCTTCCTCCTGCTGAAAAGTGAGCTGGTACGTTTGCCTGGGCCATAGTCAGGACTTTATTCTTCTACTCCACCAGTGCGGCCAGTTTAGATGTTCTTAATCCACCAATACTTGTTTTGGGATTATCATAAGGAAAACAGTTCATGTACATGAGAATCTTTAAAAGAACTGAAGTGGCTTCAAGGGAAATTAAATGAGATGCATACAATTTCTATATGCTCTTTGCAGAATAATTCAGAAATTTCAGGTTCCAGTTAATATACTCTTGAGAAGCATGAGCAATGACAGGACTATCATGAAAAGACAGAGGGGATTATTTACTAGAAATTAAGGAATCTGTTTAGTCCCACTTTGTTTAGATGCTCCCCCTCATTAAACGGTGAAAAGGCACTATCATGATTTTTGGCCATCTCAACACGCAATAAGTCAAGTACAATAATTTACTTCATTCATTCTTGTCAAATTTAATACAGGACAAAAGTAAAATGTCAATGTTCTTGAAGGTGTTGATCACATATCAGGAGTTATAAACCTTTAACAGTTGGGTAATTAATTTAGCCTTCCCACATATTTTACTTATGTGTGGGTGGGGGATCAAACCCATCCTTGGTTCGGTTGTTTGTGTAGCCATTTGTCCTTTGAAGCTATAAGACGTCCATAGGAAGGATCCTTGATTGCACTCAGAATGCCAGGTAAACATCTCCATGCAGGAATCTATTATATATCCAAAGGTGTATTACTGCCCTGGACTTGTGATAAATATACCAAATACCAATAACACTCTCACTCCACCTCATAAGTAACTGAATTTATTGAAGACTTTTATCCATTTTTATCACAGACTTCATCAGAATCTGCATTATGCAGGAGTCTATAAGAGACTCAGCACAGTGATAAGGTTTCTTCTCTGTCAAGGTAGCTAAGGGTTTTTAAGCCAATCATTTTGGACTGGAATCTTAGGGGCCTTTCTAACTGCATGACAAATCTACCTAGATACATGCCAAAGAGAGCACTGTACTCAATATTCAACAAGTGGTCTAATTAGGGAAAATACAGAGGGACAATAAAATAGATACGCTACCTTTAGAATTACGCTATGATAGTAGGATTTCCCTAACTACAGTTGCAACATGGTGGACAAAGATGAGGGGAATGTCAAACCACATGCCAAGATCCCTTGACTACAATGTCTGCATGGAGTGGGGTACTGGCCATGCTGTAAACTGTACATGAGGGATGTTTCCAAAAAAAAAAAATTTTTTGAAGACAATTCAGTCCTGTTAATTTCGGGCAGATGCATTGTATGAACACATGTTCTGCTGCTGCTGACTCATTTGTTAACTGAGTATGACTTACCAGGCACCAGGACTTCCTATCATCCAATCATCCAAGCTGTCCACTGCCTACCCTATACCTACTCTTTATACAAGTGAAACCCAACAAATTACTTAACCTGTTGGGCTTCAGTCTAAACAGCATAATATCGACAGCCAAAGTACCTAAACATAAAATATTGACAAAAACTTAACACATCCAAAACCAATGTATTTTTTTTTTTTTTGCAGTGGGGCAAGTCCCCTTGCACCCACCCCACATCCCTTACTTATTATATACCCCAACTGCGAGGTCGCAAATTGTAGGGAAAAGGCATAAACTTTGATTTTGCTGATATGTTGTGTTTAGCTATTCTGGCTCTCAATATTATGCTATTTAAATTACTGTAAGTAGATACATACACATATACACATATATATAAATATAATTTTTCGTTTTTTTTTTTTTTACATTTGCCTGTTGTTCTTGAACTTGCTCATATATTCACTACTTTGATCAGTATTCAAAAATTCATTCACGTCAGTGAAGCTGGAGCACATCCATACCAAAAGTATAGGCAGAGACCTTATTTCATGTGTTAATGAACTTCAATGGCTTAGTTGCTTAGAAAGTGCATTTTACAGAAATTAATTTAGTTGACTTTTCTTGTAGCCGAGCAAAGCTGATCAGAAACAAGCACCTGTTTTGCGTGGCTATGCAGACTCAGTGGGTTGTTAACTGGCTTGTTCACTTAAACACTTCAAGCATAGAGTACTTAAAGTAGTAAAATTTGCTGGACAAATTTTATTTGTAGATCACTACACTAACCAACAAGCTACACTGCAAACCCATGTTCCCTCATACTGTGCTTACCACATCAGGTAAACAATAATGCAGAGACCTTAAAAATCAATGCTACAACCAGCTGTATTGACAGCACTGTGGGTGGGTTGTTGTTGTGTCTTTCAGCTTTTCCTGGTTAGGGGTCGCCACAGTGGAACTCCGGCCCGCTAATGATTGGCAGTTCATTTTTACATGCTGAGTTGCCAGCCCTAACGCACAGCCTTCAACAAAGGTACGCCCATTCACGCATGTCTCCACGCAGAAGACGCTCTAGCTGAGAGTCGAACCGGTCAGCGTCTTACTGTGAGGCGACAAAGCTATACATAACAGAAATCCTCAATGCTAAGACACAGCATCAAGTGAAATCTAGTGACTGCTTTACAACGGAATTAAGATGATATGTAGCTTCTTAACAGAAACATTGGTGACTTGCAGAAGTCATGACTCATCAAATATCACCACACTGTGTACTACAGATATCACTGACCTTGCAACCACATAAAAAACACCAAGAAACTATGCTAGCCACAGTGCAAGGCAACATAATTACCCTCATTACACTATAGCAAAGACAGGGTCATAAAAAGTCAAGGAGTCACTTAGTGGCAGTGCAACTTCCTTTCTGCAAGGTGGGAAGTACTGTAATCCTCATAATACTGCAGAAGACAGCACCACAAAATGGAACTTCCACAACTTAATTGCCTGCATACAAGGCAATCTAATGACCTTTATCATGCTGCAATTTAATGATATTCATTACCAGACCACATAGTCCACAGGGAGTAAGATCTGAAACCATCTTTGCTCCTGATGAGTTGTAAACAAGTAAATACTTGCACCTTCAAGTGGCATCATCCATTCTTGCTGTACGTAGAAGTTTATCCACTTCTTATCTTTTAAGGCACTGAAGTAAGCAAACCTGATATGAATGCCACATTTCAGCCTCATCAGGACAAGCTGGTGCGCAATGCCCGAAACAAGACAGACGAGGAAAGGTGAGAAAGGTAACACACTACAGTACCACTCACTAAAACTGCCACCCATATAGTATAGTATAAATATTCAAGACTGACTAAATAAAGACTGGGGCAATACTTGTAATTCTACAAGTCTTTTCATTTACTTAATGGGGTGGGGCAAAAAAAGGAAGCTGATTTTATGTTTATGTGGGGAGTTAACTGAAGTTAATGCACTGGTTTAAAAATTGCATCATGTGGAAGAGGTGCCTGCATAATAATTTAAAAAAATTCAACAGTCTACATTTCAAGGTTCTGCAACATTGCAGTATATTACTTACTAATCTTTCCCTACATATGTAGTATCAAGTGTTATTTTCAAATTCATTCAAAAGTGGGGAATAAAATATTTCCTACTATCAGTATGAATAACTACTGTTCACAACACACGGCTATTATTAAATATCTTTGGCGTTGAAAACAGCTTTATTGAAACAGCTGGAAAAATATTTCTGTCAACACAAGTATCCTCACATTATAAGGAACTACTAGACATACACTGTACAACTAAAATCAGCATAGCATTTCCCAACCTACTTCAAAAGAAACACTCTGTACAAACAGGTGGAAAACATTAACAAGTAATTACTGCAGGTTCATTTGCACCATCCGTGAAATGTTTTGAAAGTTAGCACACTACTCATGTTCACGGGCTTTTCTGTAACAAACATAAATACATACATACATATATATATATATAATATATGACAACAATTTTGGGTCCTGGCATTTAAAGATACAGTTAAATCTACACAGATTTCCTGCCTAGGAACATAATGCTCACCAAAAACAGGGATAAAGCCAACAACCACTGATTTTTTTTCTTCCCTCTGCTCCACCAAAGTGGGGCAAGGTGCATGTTCTGTACAGTATTACAAAGACAGTGAGAAGCAACACAATAAAGAAAACAAAGACAGCTTTAAAGGTCACCAAAGACTAATTCTGATATATATATATATATATATATATATATATATATATATATTTAAATAAAGCTGGCAAAAAAGAGTGACTTGGGAAGAAAAAGGCCAGGTTTCTCACAAGTCCGTGATTAAGGCTATATACACAGTTTTTTTAGCTGCAGGACTTTTTGTAAGTTTCAGAGCAGTAGTTTCTATGAATATTGCACTCTTCAGTTCTTTTGCCTTGGTCACTGCAGGTGACTTGTGGGTCCAGGCAGTTAGCTCAGGTTTCAGACCAAGTCATCCTATAATGACATCAGTTTAAGACAAAGGGAAAGCAGGACCATACAGCAATCCCTTCAACTGTCTGTAAGGAACTCAACTTGTCACATATAGTATAAATTCAATAAGATTTCAGTACACACAATTTAAAACGTTTTTAAAATGCTACTGAAAAGCTTCAATTTTTAATCAACGTTAAGCAGTAGGATAATAATGGTAAGCAATGAGATGGAATGTACAAGATATGGGCACACTTCCAAAAGAAATGCTTGTTAAATTACAGAATGCAGTGACCATAAAAGTGCCATGAAACAAAATGAAGCTAAAAACATGACATACTACACAGCTGAGTTCACTTTAGCCTCCGATGGTGTAATTTCATCATACAAAGGTTTTGCTGTCCCTTTAAGGTATTTTGTGCATTGCCTCTACTTCCCATGTGAAGATCCTGGAAGCTTTCTAGTCATTGAGTGAGGTGCTCTCATCATGGGGGCAGCCTGAAGACTTCCAGGTAAGGACTGATACATTCCTCTCAGGTCAATCTGCTGGTAGTTGGAGGGATTTAACATCATATTTTGGGACTTTGACATCATCATCCTGTTCATTGCAGCTTGATGCATGGCTATTTGCTGCCGCTGTTGTTGCTGACTAATCTGCTGAAGTCTTCGGTTCATCAGTATCCTCTGGACATACTGGATCAACTGTAAAGAAAGTACCAATGATTTGTAATGTCAGCATTTTTGTTAGCTATAAAAGATATTTAAAAAAAAGGTGCCACGGTCAAACTTGTAAGAGTCTATGTGCCTTCAAAAGCATGTGTGCCAATGTGTTTATTGCATGCATGCTTTGCAGTTTACAGTACTACATGATGTGAAAAGCATACTACCAGTTATAAGATCAGTATTTAACAAAGACATTACGGAAAATCAGGTCACCTTAATGAAGAGCACCATAGCCTTTAAAGCCTTTTCTGCTAACACAAACATCTATCTTCCATTTTATATGCAAACATGCATGTTAGGCATGGTATGACACATTTTCCATGTTATTTCTGAGTCAAATAAAGAATTCACTGTTCTGAGACATCAATGTTTGCAAAATTCCTTAACTCAGGAATCTGGTAGAAGATCTTACATTGATATAAAAAATTGTGAGCAATTGACAGAATTTCCAAGTTGGCACAGATGTCAAACATTGGCATGGACAAGAATTTTTTTACATTTACAAGCCACTAAATCTTGGAAAGAGTTACCACTTGTGGATGCACCAGTCAGTAGCAAAAAGGACGCCACCATCACATCCCTAGTGATCAAAAAAGTCAGCTCACTCAAAGCCACCCCTTTTCCACAATGCTAGTGCAATCTTGGTGTTGTAAGTTTGTGGGGGGAACCCTCCCACTACCTGCAAAAAAGCACAGGCTGCACCACTGTCAGATCAGTAGTTACAGAAATCTTTCTTCAAAAAAGTTAAAGGCATGATGCATTGCTGAATCCAAAACAGTTTAAGTAACAGAGTGCACACTAACAGAATAAATTAACCTATAACTGAGAAGACTGATGTCAGTCCCAAATGAAAGACCCCTGACAGGTATTCAAACTGGCCTTTCCACACTCTACATGTTTAATATATCAGTTAGCATTTTTGAAGATTAATAAGTGTCCACTATGTTTTCAAGTGGTACGAAGAAAAGGAGTTCAAACATCAAGACAGAACACTGAAGCTGCTCAACATTCACTAATTACTAACATTATTTGCATCTCAAAAACGAAAAAACTGTAAACCCTCAGAAAACAAACAGACCGGAATTCTTCAATAAGAGCAGTCCTAGTACACGGGTCAATCCCAATGTATATACACACGCCAAGTCTCAATAACGTTAAAACTGTTTATTAAAACGTAAAACGTTTTCGTTGCGCCTGCAACTTCTTCAGAAAAGACAAAAGTGGTGTCACAAAGAATTATAATGGTAACATTGAATTTAAAAACACATGTGGTTATTGGTAACCAATCAATTCGCCCATCCTCATGCATATTAATGAGTATTGTCCGTGTGTTAACACTATAAGTACCTTTCTTTTATAAAAATCGCTCAATCACTCTGTTCATTTCATTGCATTAACTAACCATCAAGATAACATCTAGTCTTTAAAATTATTCATGCAGCAGAACGCTCTCTGTTCAATTTGAAGTACCATAATTAAAATAAAACTTTTCTTTGAGTGTTTTACAGTTCTTTCAACAAGTCCTGTCTGTAGTTATGTTATTTACAGTCTCATATAGCTTTTAAGTTTCAGCCAGCAAGAAATACTACAATGGTCATTCAGACCAGGGAATGTGCATGCATTTAATTTTAGTTGCCAAACTAATTCAGCACATTCAAGTGATAAAGATGTAGGACCGCCTCTAATGTTTTCAACTATTTGGTCAATAGCTGTAAATAAAAAACTATGGTCAGGGCACTGTTCTATGTGTTTTGCCAAGGCATTTTCCTTTTTGTTTTTAGAGATAGCGTATGTATGTTCATAGACCCTATCTCTAAATCTGCGGTCCGTCTTGCCGATATAGTAAGCAGGACAAATGTTACATTGTGCCAAGTAAATAATACTTTTGGAATTACAATCAAGTCTTTGTTTTATCACAAATTGTGTTGGTATCTTATTGACTGTAAATTTGTTCATAGGTTTAACATTCTTACACATCCTACACATTCCACACTGAAAACACCCTTTGGTTTTGTTGCTGAAAGTAGTGACTTTGTTTTCTAATGTCTTTTCAAGTTCATTCCTTCTTGAAAATGACTGAAAACCTACTACCTAGTCGAGTCAATAAATTGAAATCTCTCCCCAACAGTTGCCAGTTTTAATTAATATTGATAGTATAGCATCACTATCTTTATTAAAAGTTGTAATGAAGCTAATATCAGCTTTCTCCTTACTTCTACCCTGTGTTACTAATGATATTACAGTAGTTCCTTCTCTCCCTATTGAATTTTCCTGGTATGACATGTCTATCAAATTTAAACATAGTCTGTTCGTTGGTTCTTTTCTTCTAAGGATAGCTGTTAGAGTTCCTTTCGTTCTTTTCAGTTTGATTTCACTAGTTATTTCTAATATTAGTGACTTAGGGTACCCACGGTTCATGAACGTGTTTTTTAAGTTGTCACATTCAATATCAAAGTCATTATCCAGTGTACATAATCTTGTAGCTCTCACTAATTGTCCCTTAACAATGGAACGTTTTTGTTTAAAAGGGTGGGCACTAGAAAAGTGCAAGTAAGAGTTACAATATGTTGGTTTTCGGTATATGTTGGATATACCACCATTGGAATTCGTGTCTCTAATTAATGAGAGGTCCAAATAGTCAATATGGTTCGAATTGAAAATATAAGTAAATTTGAAAAAATTAGTGGTTGAATTTAAATATTCAACAAATTCAGAAGCTTCGTTTTGGTTACCCTTGAAAATGACAAAAATGTCATCAAGGAATCTAGTATATAGTTTAATTTTACTATTCCTAGAAGTTTCATCAAAGATAAATACTTTCTCCCAATGGGCTACTACAATATTTGCTAAACTAGCTCCACAAGGCGAGCCCATCGCTACGCCTTGTTTCTGTAAATAATAACTGTTGTTGAAAGTAAAAAAGTTATTACTCAAAATGATGTCTATTAATTCAGTGACTAGTTTAATTTAGTGGTCTGGTGCTTCAAGGTGTTTTAACACTAATTCAGACCATTCAGTAGCTTCCATATGGGGTATAGACGTATATAAATCAATTACGTCTATTGTTAGAAAGTTGTCATCAAGGTCCATTTCTATGTCATTTAAGTTTGATAACAGTGACCAAGAATCTTTACAAATTTGAGGTAGTTTCTTTATGTATTTTTGTAGAATGAAGTCGACTAGTTTTGAACAAGGGTATGTAAGGGAAGATCTTGCGTCTATTAAACATCTCATAGGGGGGTTGTTAAGGTTTTTATAGATTTTCGGAATTCCGAACATTACTGCAAGCTTAGGGAATGGAATATTTATGAAGTTAAATGTGTCCAGGTCAATTCTCCCTTCGATGAAAAATCTCTCAAGTAGCCTTTGACCCTACTTTGAGCTATATTATACTCATTTAGTGTGGCTACACTGTAAGCTGTGCTTAGCAAAACTTCTTCCATCTTAAAGATGTAGTCATCTACATCTAAAATAACCAAACCCTCCCTTATCTGGTTTTATACATCTCACCCCTTGTATTCTCAATAGTTCTAAAGCTTCTTTTTCTTCTTTTGTAATATTATCCTGTATATTAGAGTGTCTTGAAGAAGAATACAAGTGCCTAATATCCATTTCTGAAACACCTTCAAAAAGACTCAATAGGGGGTGAAGTGGTGGATTAAATGTGCTTGCTGGTTTGAATCTAGCACTACTGGTGTCGTTATTACCTAATAAGCAGGTTAAATTCAATTTTCGAACAAAACATTTCAGTTCTATCAAGACTTGTGCAAGGTTCATACTCTTAGTTGGCACAAAGGTGTTACCTTTGGCAAGAACATCTGTCAGTACTGGGTCCAAGTCTACAGATGAATAATTGTAAATGACAAAGTCCCCAGTTGAATTTTTTACCAAGTCAAGTTTATTAGTTAACGTTTGTTCTTGTTGTTCCAGTATCTGGATTTCTGGTTCCGGCAGCTGTGGCATATGTTGTGTTCAATTGCTGCCCGTCCTTCCGAAAACCGACTCATTAGGGTCATTCTGTTGTCTTAAGTCGTTATTGGTACTTAAGTTGGTTCTATTAGAAAGCAGTCTTTCGTCTCAAAGGGCCCTCCGTTGAAGGAACTTGTTCTTGCCTAGATGTTTTGTCATAGTCATTATTCGACTGTTTGGCATTTTGTTGTTAAAGGGTACTTTTTATTAGACCAGATTTGTGACTCATGGGGTACGGATATGCAGTGTTGTTAGAGCGCTAGCGGTCTCTAGCCAATTTCTTCACTTTTGTCTGTTTTAGTTTGTCCATCAGTTGGTCAATGCTTTCAAACACCCTCGAATAGTCGTGTCTAAATCTAAAATAGTCACAGTCATTTTTTATGTCATCATCAATATTCTGGACTTCAAGTAAAAGTTCTTCAATTTGTGAAGAATAGTATTTAATCATCAATTCCATTAATTGAAAACCTGTATTGTCAAATAAGTTTATTAATTCTCTATGGAAGGGCGATTCAGGGATTAACCCTGTAGGAAAGTGAAAGCAACGCAACCCCTTAGGAACGAGTCTCTCTTTGAGACACTGTTTAAAATAAGTTACTTCTAACTGTAGTTTTTTAATCTTCATTAATTTTGTGTCAAACACTTTTAGTTTTTCAGTCATTACTGTGTTACTTACTTTCCTGTGGCTGTCTTCGCTGGCCGGACACTCTTCGTTTAAATTGAATGTCTTTTTCAAGTTCATTCCCTTCTTGAAAATGACTGAAAACCTACTACCTAGTCGAGTCAATAAATTGAAATCTCTCCCCAACAGTTGCCAGTTTTCTCGAGTCAATAAAATACGGGCTCATGGAATAGAGGAGCGTACAACGACCAGTATAAGAACTTTTCTGAACTTTTACAGTCCATTTCAAAACGAATGGACAACATGGTAGAACGACTTGACAACCTGGACAGACGTAACAAATCTTCACCTAGCGACAATGCGCTTTTGGGTCCACAACTTCCTGGTTCACTAAATACGAGCACTACTTCTAACACGAGCAGTATTCCACCAGGACAACCAGACAAACAGCGGACTCAAACTAATATGGAGAATGGTAACAACATAGGAAGTGGCAGTACCGCAGAGCTTATAGGCTCTCCTTCGTTTAAGGACTGGATTAACAATACAGACTCTTTAAAAACAGCCTTCAATTTAAACGAAGAGTGTCCGGCCAGCGAAGACAGCCACAGGAAAGTAAGTAACACAGTAATGACTGAAAAACTAAAAGTGTTTGACACAAAATTAATGAAGATTAAAAAACTACAGTTAGAAGTAACTTATTTTAAACAGTGTCTCAAAGAGAGACTCGTTCCTAAGGGGTTGCGTTGCTTTCACTTTCCTACAGGGTTAATCCCTGAATCGCCCTTCCATAGAGAATTAATAAACTTATTTGACAATACAGGTTTTCAATTAATGGAATTGATGATTAAATACTATTCTTCACAAATTGAAGAACTTTTACTTGAAGTCCAGAATATTGATGATGACATAAAAAATGACTGTGACTATTTTAGATTTAGACACGACTATTCGAGGGTGTTTGAAAGCATTGACCAACTGATGGACAAACTAAAACAGACAAAAGTGAAGAAATTGGCTAGAGACCAAGCTACTCTAACAACACTGCATATCCGTACCCCATGAGTCACAAATCTGGTCTAATAAAAGTACCCTTTTAACAACAAAAATGCCAAACAGTCGAATAATGACTATGACAAAACATCTAGGCAAGAACAAGTTCCTTCAACGGAGGGCCCTTTGAGACGAAGCGAAAGACTGCTTTCTAATAGAACCAACTTAAGTACCAATAACGACTTAAGACAACAGAATGACCCTAATGAGTCGGTTTTTCGGAAGGACGGGCAGCAATTGAACACAACATATGCCACAGCTGCCCGGAACCAGAAATCCAGATACTGGAACAACAAGAACAAACGTTAACTAATAAACTTGACTTGGTAAAAAATTCAACTGGGGACTTTGTCATTTACAATTATTCATCTGTAGACTTGGACCCAGTACTGACAGATGTTCTTGCCAAAGGTAACACCTTTGTGCCAACTAAGAGTATGAACCTTGCACAAGTCTTGATAGAACTGAAATGTTTTGTTCGAAAATTGAATTTAACCTGCTTATTAGGTAATAACGACACCAGTAGTGCTAGATTCAAACCAGCAAGCACATTTAATCCACCACTTCACCCCCTATTGAGTCTTTTTGAAGGTGTTTCAGAAATGGATATTAGGCACTTGTATTCTTCTTCAAGACACTCTAATATACAGGATAATATTACAAAAGAAGAAAAAGAAGCTTTAGAACTATTGAGAATACAAGGGGTGAGATGTATAAAACCAGATAAGGGAGGGGGTTTGGTTATTTTAGATGTAGATGACTACATCTTTAAGATGGAAGAAGTTTTGCTAAGCACAGCTTACAGTGTAGCCACACTAAATGAGTATAATATAGCTCAAAGTAGGGTCAAAGGCTACTTGAGAGATTTTTTCATCGAAGGGAGAATTGACCTGGACACATTTAACTTCATAAATATTCCATTCCCTAAGCTTGCAGTAATGTTCGGAATTCCGAAAATCCATAAAAACCTTAACAACCCCCCTATGAGATGTTTAATAGACGCAAGATCTTCCCTTACATACCCTTGTTCAAAACTAGTCGACTTCATTCTACAAAAATACATTAAGAAACTACCTCAAATTTGTAAAGATTCTTGGTCACTGTTATCAAACTTAAATGACATAGAAATGGACCTTGATGACAACTTTCTAACAATAGACGTAATTGATTTATATACGTCTATACCCCATATGGAAGCTACTGAATGGTCTGAATTAGTGTTAAAACACCTTGAAGCACCAGACCACGAAATTAAACTAGTCACTGAATTAATAGACATCATTTTGAGTAATAACTTTTTTACTTTCAACAACAGTTATTATTTACAGAAACAAGGCGATGGGCTCGCCTTGTGGAGCTAGTTTAGCAAATATTGTAGTAGCCCATTGGGAGAAAGTATTTATCTTTGATGAAATTCTAGGAATAGTAAAATTAAACTATATACTAGATTCCTTGATGACATTTTTGTCATTTTCAAGGGTAACCAAAACGAAGCTTCTGAATTTGTTGAATATTTAAATTCAACCACTAATTTTTTCAAATTTACTTATATTTTCAATTCGAACCATATTGACTATTTGGACCTCTCATTAATTAGAGACACGAATTCCAATGGTATTATATCCAACATATACCGAAAACCAACATATTGTAACTCTTACTTGCACTTTTCTAGTGCCCACCCTTTTAAACAAAAACGTTCCATTGTTAAGGGACAATTAGTGAGAGCTACAAGATTATGTACACTGGATAATGACTTTGATATTGAATGTGACAACTTAAAAAACACGTTCATGAACCGTGGGTACCCTAAGTCACTAATATTAGAAATAACTAGTGAAATCAAACTGAAAAGAACGAAAGGAACTCTAACAGCTATCCTTAGAAGAAAAGAACCAACGAACAGACTATGTTTAAATTTGATAGACATGTCATACCAGGAAAATTCAATAGGGAGAGAAGGAACTACTGTAATATCATTAGTAACACAGGGTAGAAGTAAGGAGAAAGCTGATATTAGCTTCATTACAACTTTTAATAAAGATAGTGATGCTATACTATCAATATTAATTAAAAACTGGCAACTGTTGGGGAGAGATTTCAATTTATTGACTCGACTAGGTAGTAGGTTTTCAGTCATTTTCAAGAAGGGAATGAACTTGAAAAAGACATTAGAAAACAAAGTCACTACTTTCAGCAACAAAACCAAAGGGTGTTTTCAGTGTGGAATGTGTAGGATGTGTAAGAATGTTAAACCTATGAACAAATTTACAGTCAATAAGATACCAACACAATTTGTGATAAAACAAAGACTTGATTGTAATTCCAAAAGTATTATTTACTTGGCACAGTGTAACATTTGTCCTGCTTACTATATCGGCAAGACGGACCGCAGATTTAGAGATAGGGTCTATGAACATACATACGCTATCTCTAAAAACAAAAAGGAAAATGCCTTGGCAAAACACATAGAACAGTGCCCTGACCATAGTTTTTTATTTACAGCTATTGACCAAATAGTTGAAAACATTAGAGGCGGTCCTACATCTTTATCACTTGAATGTGCTGAATTAGTTTGGCAACTAAAATTAAATGCATGCACATTCCCTGGTCTGAATGACCATTGTAGTATTTCTTGCTGGCTGAAACTTAAAAGCTATATGAGACTGTAAATAACATAACTACAGACAGGACTTGTTGAAAGAACTGTAAAACACTCAAAGAAAAGTTTTATTTTAATTATGGTACTTCAAATTGAACAGAGAGCGTTCTGCTGCATGAATAATTTTAAAGACTAGATGTTATCTTGATGGTTAGTTAATGCAATGAAATGAACAGAGTGATTGAGCGATTTTTATAAAAGAAAGGTACTTATAGTGTTAACACACGGACAATACTCATTAATATGCATGAGGATGGGCGAATTGATTGGTTACCAATAACCACATGTGTTTTTAAATTCAATGTTACCATTATAATTCTTTGTGACACCACTTTTGTCTTTTCTGAAGAAGTTGCACGCTTTTAATAAACAGTTTTAACGTTATTGAGACTTGGCGTGTGTATATACATTGGGATTGACCCGTGTACTAGGACTGCTCTTATTGAAGAATTCCGGTCTGTTTGATTATTTGCATCTCATCGATTCTGCTTTTCATTAAGATCAAAAGTAAAGTTAAAATATACTTTTGACTTTTGGAAGTCAGAAAGTAGGACTGACTTTCATCCTCACGTCCATAGAAAAGTAGTAAGCCATGTCTTTAAGGAGACAGTCATGGCTAAAAAGGGACTAGTTTTCACAATAAAAATCCTGATTTGTAATGATATATAATTCTTTACAACTATAAAACAACACATCTAATATGTGAAAAAAGGTTATGTACTCACCATAACGTTCCATCTGAGTAGCTCTACTTTATTTATCTTCAACCTGTGGGTACTGGATCCGAGCCGGCAAGTTCACTAGCATCTGCTCTGAGCTCCAAGCTCCTCCCCTTACCCATAATACACCTCCACTACCTTCCAACCCCCAGATCGAGTTTGCTGCCACTTATACTGAGAACCCGACTGGAAGAACACCTTATGTACCTAAAAACTGCAGCCAAACAGGCTGTCCATATAAGGCCGGGGGGAAGGAGGGAGGGACGGTTGAAGACAAATGAAGTAGAACTACTCAAATTGAACTTTATGGTGAGTACATAACTTCTTTATCTGAAGGAGTTTACTTCATTTGGTCTTCAACCTGTGGGACAGAGTTCCCAGCTACTAAACTCCTGAGTGGCCCTCATGGAAGGATATTCCCGAGCACCTCAGAATCAAAGGATGCTCTCCTTCTAGAAGTCAAATCCAATTTGTAGTGAGACATAAAAGTATGAGATGAGGACCAAGTAGCTGCAAAACAAATATCATCCAATGAGACTCTAGACTAAAAGGCCGAAGTAGCCATTGAACTAGTGGAATGAGCTTTCACCTGACATGGAGGAGACAAACCTTTATCCTTACAGACCTGAAGGATGCACAAGGAAATCCACCTAGCGACAGTGACCCTGGAGATAGGTTTACCCAAAAAGGGTTTAGAGAAGGACACAAACAATTGATCAGATTTACGAAAGGTTTTAGTCCTGTGTAAATAACATCGTAACTATCTATGAACATCCAACAAGTGGAGTCTGTATTCCCTTTTGTTAGCAAAATTTGGAAAGAAAACAGGTAAGTTAATAGTCTGCTGTTATCTTGTGATGCAACCTTGGGTAGAAAGGACGGATTGGGCTGAAGGGAAACCCTATCCTTGCGGAAAATCATATATGAAACTTTAATAGACAAAACTTGGAGTTCTGATACCCTTTTAGCAGAGGTGATAGCGACTAGAAATGCTGTTTTCCAAGACAAAAACTTAAGATCTGTGGTTGCTGCAGGTTTAAATGGCGGAGCGACCAAAGCTTGAAGAACCATAATAAGGTCCTATGGGGGAACAGGATCCTTGACCGGGGAGCGTAATAGGAAAGTAACTTTAATCAAGGCTTTACACAGTCTGGAAGAGGCCAGAGAAGCAGAATTCTCACCCACGTGAAAATGAGAGATGGCAGCTAATTGAACTTTGATAGTAGAAGAGCTTGCTCCTTGTTGAAAAATATTGGCTAGAAGTCAAGAATGGCAGAAATAGGAGCCATGAAAGGATCTAAACTCCTTTCAGAAGCCCAAAAGGAAAAATGTTTCCATTTGCTGAGGTAAATCTTCCTGGTGGAAGACTTATGAGCTGCCACCAGAATAGACCTGACTGAAGAGGATAATCCAGGAGTCCTAGCAATCAGTGAAACTGGAGCAACCAAGCCAAGAGATTCAAACTGTCCAGGCTCGGATGAGGAACTCCCGAGGGGTGTGAAATAAGATCTTGAATGGGATCCAAGGCGGATCCAAAAGATGAGACCAAAGGAAGGGGAACCATATCTGGCGAGGCCAAAATGGGACAATGAGGATCACTTTGCTCCCCAGACGACATGTTTTCTGTAGAAACCTTGGAATAAGAGGTATTGGAGGGTAGGCATACAGAAGACCGGGAGGCCAAGTATGGACTAGAGCATCTCTGGAGGACTCCCCTGGCTAGGGGTTAAGGGCGAAGAACTCACTGCACTTTGCGTTGGAAGGAGATGCAAAGAGACTGTAGCAAGGCTGACCCCACTCCCGAAAGATCTGCTCCGCTACTGAAGGATTCTGAGACCACTCGTAAGGCATCAGTATAGTCCAACTTAACCTGTCCACCAGGATGTTGGACCGTCCCAGAATGTGCGTTGCTATCAGAAAGTGACCAGTGGAGATCGCCCATTCCCAAACTCTCATGGCCTTGTGACAAAGGGGGTAACATCTGGTCCCTCCCTGTTTTTTGACATACCAGACCACCGACATGTCTGATTGAACTGCAATGATTCCCAGAGGAAGAAAGGCTTGAAGAGCCTGTAATGCCAAAAGGACGGCCCTCATCTCCAGAACGTTTATATGCAAACAGGTCTCAACAGGGGACCAAAGGCCATGGATTGTCCTGCCCAACAATGCCCCCCACCCAAGTTGGGAGGCATCTGTGATCACTGTGGCTTGGACAGGGGCTGGAAAGTACAGTTGTGTACCTACCATAAATGTAGATGTTCGAGTGTATTCACTGTTGCAGTCATTACACTTGGGTTATCCTGCTGGCAGGCGACCTGCAGTCGGCCCGAGTTCCAAAGTCTTGGTCCGACGTCAGTTGCTGTCGCCTCTTCCCTGACGTCAGTTCACCAGGGGTATAAAAGTTGCAACCGACGCCATTTTCTTCAGTTTTTCTTACCCCAGATGTCAGGTGCCCCCCAGACAGGAAGGCTGAAAAGATAAAAATATGCCAAACAACCATGCATATAATACTATAAACATTTCCTTCATCTACAAGCAAATACACCACATAGGTTATACAGAGTTGAGAAGTACACAATAGTCCTTGCAAAGAGTGGGATGGTGGGTGGGTAACCTGGACTGCAACAGTGAATACACTCCAACATCTACATTTATGGTAGGTACACAACTGTACTATGTTCATCGTGTTTCACTGTTGCAGTCATTACACTTGGGTATAATCCCAAAGCTGAGGTTGGGTGGCTGGGTCTAGACTGGATTTGGCAAGGCTAACAAGCCCTGCAGAACTGCAGTGGCAAAGCCTGCTCTGGATTTGGAGTAGAGAGGTAGGTGACAGTGGTTGGTAAAAGTGTGCACTGAGCTCCAGGTTGCAGCTTCTAATATGTCTTTGGTTGGTGCCCCTCTGAGGAAAGCTGCTGCTCTGGTAGAATGAGGCCTAATGCCCTTAGGCACAGATTGTCATGTTGTGCATAACAGAAGCGGATGCAGTGTCCTATCCATTTGGAGATTGTCTGCTTTGTAACAGGCTTTCCTTGTGATCCTGCAGCATATGCTACAAACAGTTGCTCAGTTTTTCTGAAAGCTTTTGTTTTGTCCAAGTAAAATCATAGCTGCCTGTGTATGTCTAAAGCGTGCAGAAGTCTTTCCCCTTTATTCTGGGGATTTGGGTAGAAAGTAGGCAATTGAATGGTTTGGTTTAAGGCCACATTGGAGACCACTTTTGGCATGAAGGTTGGGTTTGTCCTGAGAGAAACCATGTCCTGATGAAAAATGAGGAAAGGTTCCACAGCCATCAATGCCTGTAACTCTGAAACTCTTCTTGCTGAAGTTATTGCTAGGAGCAGAGCAGTTTTCCATGACAAGAATTTTAGATCTGCTGTGCTGGCTGGTTCAAATGGAGGCAGTGTTAGCTTTTCTAAAACAAAATTGAGGTCCCAAGTAGGTACTGGTGCTCTCCTAGGGGGTCTTGTATTCTTTGCCCCTCTGAGGTACTGTCGTAGTAGAGGATGTGAAAAAATAGGAGGATCCGTATTGTAATGAGCTGAAATGGCAGAGGCATGGATTTTAATAGATGAAAAAGATAGGCCTTTGTCCAACATCTCAGTCAGATATTGCAAAATTTGAGGTATATTAGGGACCAGTGGGCCGAGCCCTTGTGCCTGATTCCAAGCACAGAATCTCTTCCATTTTTCTGCATAAGATTTCCTAGTGCTGGGCCTCCTGGCTTCCAAAATTACATCCATAACAGCTTTAGAGAGAGGTGCAGTTTGAGTGGCTACATTATCTGCCATGCTGCCAGGTTTAAGGTTCTGAGTTGACTGTGTAGAATCTGATTGTTTTACTGTGTCAGAAGATGAGGGATTTGAGGTAGAGGCCAAGGTGGACCTTGGGACAAAGTCTTTAGGATTGGGTACCAGTGCTGGCGTGGCCAGTCTGGTGCAATCAGGATCATTTTTGGCCTCTGTTGTCTGACTTTTAGAAGCACCTTGGTGAGAAGAGGCATCGGAGGGAAGGCATAGACTGTCAGGTTTTTCCTGCTGAATGATAGAGCATCCACGTTCCATGCTTGAGAGTGATAAGTCCTTGTGCAAAATTTCTGTATTTGGCAATTGTGAGGGGAGGCAAAAAGATCTATGTCTGGGCGTCCCCATTCCCTTGTTATCATGCTGAACACTTGTGGATTTAGCTTCCATTCGTGAGGATCCATGAGATTTCTGCTTAGTTTGTCTGCCAGTGTATTTTTTGTTCCTGGCAGGAATTGTGCTTGCAGATGTACCTGGTAGGTCAGTGCTGTGTTCCACAAAGTCATGACTTGCCTGCATAGGGGGTAGGAATGTGTGCCCCTTGCTTGTTTATGTACCACATAACTGTGGTATTGTCTGTCTTTATTAACAGTTGTCCTGGATGTATTAGGTCCTTGAAGGCTGTCAGGGCATTCTGTACAGCTAGCATCTCTTTTTGATTTATGTGAAGATGCATTTGTTCCTTGGGCCACGTGCCCTGAATACATTTTCCTGCCATATGTGCACCCCAAGCATAATCCGATGCATCCATTGTTATTGTCTGCCTGGCTGTAGGTAAGGTGAAAGGCTGTCCCTTATTGTGGTGACAGGCCTGGGACTACCATCGAAACTCCTGTTGTAGGCAGGGAATCAAGGTTATGATTGTGTCTAGGCTGTGACAATGCTGAGTCCAAACACTTTTTAGATACCATTGTAGTTTCTTCATATGCAGTTTTGCATATGGAATTAGTAGAATGCAGGATGCCATGAAACCCTGGGCCTGCAGAATTTTTCTTGCAGGGAGCTGGGTCTTTGTTGCCATCATTTGAAAGTAATGAGTCAGTTGCCTTTGTTTGTCTGGCATGAGATAAGCCATCTGGGCAGTTGTATTTAAGCTTGCACCCAGGAATATTATCTCTTGAGAAGGCACTAGTTTTGATTTATTTTCGTTTACTGTGTACCCTAGGCAAATTAGCAATCTTTTTACAAAAGCCAGGTGCTTTAGATGAATGTCCTTGCTCTCTGCTTGAATAAGGCAGTCGTCCAAGTATGGGATATATTTGAATTCCTTTTTGTCTGCAAAATGCAATTACTGGTGCCAGGCATTTTCTGAAGACCCTGGGCGCAGTAGATAAGCCAAAGGGCAGTGCAGAGAATTGGTAATGCATTGAGTCTGCTATAAATCTGAGGTATCTTCTGCACGATTGCCTGATTGGGACGTGCAGGTATGCTTCCTTGAGATCCAAAGTAACTAGCCAAGCCTCCTTGCCCAGCATGGGCAGAAGTTGTTGTAGTGTTAACATTTTGAATTTTGGAACATCCAGGAAAGTATTTAGGATTGACAGGTCCAGTATGGGTCTCCAGGCTTTGTCTTTTCTGGGTACTAAGAAAAGTCTTGAGTAAAATCCTTGTCCCTGTTCTTGTGGAACTTTTTGGTTTTGGAAGTGTGTGGAAGTGGAAACTGTTCCCCTGAGAAACTATATTCAGCACCCATTGGTCTTGGGTGATCATGTGCCAATTTTTTGAGAAAAGTGCTAGCTTCCCCCCTAAGGGTGCTGTCAACTGGTAAGAGCTTGGCATTTGCAGAGGGAAGTCATTGTGACTGTTTCCTATAAGGTTGTGATTTGTCTTCTCCTCCTTTGGGGGCTGAAGCACCCCATTGTTTATGTCTGTAGGCATGCTGCAGTGGAGCATCCAATAATTTTACTTTAACATGGTCAGGTAAACTTTGTTCTTTCAACCAACATGTCTTCGAATAACTGAGTCTGTAACTGCGGCTCTACAAGAAGCCTCTAATGAATCAAAACCACATTGCAGAGTATGCTTTCCCACTTGTTTAACTGCATGCAATAAATCCTGCATTTCTTTACCATCAGAGCTTTCTATATTTGTAGCCATTTTCTGCTTTAACAATGACATGAGATACTGTTGATATTTAAGCATGTGAAACTGACAGTTTAAAGCTCTTACAGCTAAAGAAGCAGAAGTGTAAACTTTTTCCCCCATCTGTCCAGAGCTCTGGAATCCCTATCTGAGGGGACAGGATTTTTGGCAGTGGAAGCTTTAACCCCTTTAGGACCCTGAGAAATTGTTTCTGGGTCTGCAGCGGGGTTTTTGTAAAGAAATTTATGAGAGTCAGGGACCCAGTAGTACCTGTCTGGCTTTACTGGTGCAGGGGGTAAAGAATCTGGAGAGAGACTGGATTCAGAAAAAACATCATCTACAATATCAAGCACAGGAGGGATAGCCAGGGGCCTGTGCTGAGGCAATAAAAGGAAATCTCTGAGCCTTTTCTTGGATTCTGAGTAATCCTGGCTCTCCCAATGGAAATGCTCCCTCATGGTGTGCATGGTTTCCCCAAAAGAATAATCCTCAGGCGGTGAGACTGAAGGAATGGACTCTTCAGCATCAGAGTCCTCATAGGGAGGGAGAGAATAGCCCTGATCAGAAGAAGAATCAGAGGAAATGGAAACCTGATCAGAGGAATCATAATCAGTGTCTTGCCTAGGCCTTTTGTCAGGAGGGGGACGGGAGCCACTGATTAAAGTAATAAGGTCTTCAGCCATTTTAAGCATCTGTTTCTTTGGCATGGAGGACTGTTCTGGAGAATGCTGCACTTGTTTCCTTGCCTTTAACGGTGTTTTTGACTTTGCCTTTGCTGCTGTTGTAGCCTTAATTGTAAGCTGTGAAGGTCTGAAAACACCCTCAAAAGACGGTGCCAGCTCAGCGGCTCAGGACCCATCTGAGGGTATAGTTTCCGTAGGCCCAATACCTTGAGTTTCCACAGGCCTCGGTGTCTCCATGTGGCTGTAGGTTACGGCCTGTGGCTCTGAGGTAGCGGGTGTCAGGGGCTGCGAAAGCACCTCACTGAGAACCGGCGAAATGACGACTGGCCTAGAAGAGGCTTCATCATAGGTTTTAGACCTCAGATGCCTGTCTTTTTCTTTGTCTTTGCGTTTTTTATACACTCCAGTCGTCGGTTATTCCGACGGCATTATATAATTAAATCTTCGTCCAAAATAATGTAAAGCAAAATCAAACCAACGTTTAATAGTGCGTTTATTGACTCTAGCACAAAACCGACAACTAGTAATGTCGTGGTCAGGGCCTAGGCAAGGAATGCAGTAAGAGCGAAAGTCCTTATGAAGTATTTGTTCCCACAAGAAATACAATTATCAACTTTTACTGACATTGGTC
Organism: Protopterus annectens; assembly: GCF_019279795.1. NCBI lineage: Eukaryota > Metazoa > Chordata > Ceratodontiformes > Protopteridae > Protopterus > Protopterus annectens. The sequence continues at coordinate 254,976,539 of NC_056749.1, forward strand.
TGGAGCAAGAAAAAGTTTCCCCAACGGGGTACTTAGCTTTATTGAAGACTTCGGTTCTCAAATTCAATTTTGAAAATCTCAGGAGTCGGCCGACCGGCACTTGCGAACTGCTTTTGCTTCGGGCACCACACGGCAAGAAAGACTGAAAAAAATGGCATCGGTTGCAACTTTTATATCCCTGGCACACTGACGTCAGGAAAGAGGCGACAGCAACCGACGCCGGACCAAGACTTTGGAACTCAGGTCGACTGCGGGTCGCCTGCCAGCAGGATAACCCAAGTGTAATGACTGCAACAGTGAAACACGATGAACATCAAAAGGTCATCCCTCCAGGATTTCCAGAGAGTACATCCACCAATGAAGGGACAACCTGCAGACTTGACTGAGGTGTACTGGATACGATAATGGAAGATCCAGCAGGGACCATTGCACCACTAGAGTCCACTATAGTACTTGCATGTGTAACCGGGCGCATGGAAGAAGCGTTACGGTCACTGCCATACTACCTACGGCCCTCAAAACTGATTCTGCCGAGGGAAGATAAGAATGGTAGATCAGGGAAACATGCATCCTCAGGTTTCGAACTCTCCGTGGTCAGGAAGATTTTGCACTGTAGTGTGTTCATCCATTCCCTGATACAGTCTATAACCTGGACAGGATTTAGAAGAGATTTGGATGCAATGACTGTAATCCCCAAGTGAAGTGCAAGCTTTAAGAAATGATCCCTGGTTTGACAAAGTAGACGCCTGGTGGGAGCAGTGAGGAGCCAATCGTCCAGGTACGGATAGACCTGAATCCCCTGAAGATTCAGGTGAGCTGCTACTACCGCCATCACTTTGGTGAACACCCTGGGGGCTGTGGTGAGACCAAAGGTTAGGGCTCGAAATTGGTAATGATTGACTCCTAGCCGGAAGCCCAGGAACCTCCTGGAGCTTCTGTGCATCTTTATGTGACACAGTAGGCATCCCGGAGGTCTAACAAGCACATCCAGTCGCTCTCTTGCAGGTACGGCATGATGGACTGCAATGTGACCATCCGGAATATTTCTTTGGCAACTGACAGGTTCAGGGTAGATAGGTCCAGAATGGACCTCAAGTCCTCCATTTTCTTTGGCACTAAAAAGAACCTGGAGTAGATGCTCGATCTAGACTGATCTGGGGGGACGGCTTCAATGGCTCATTTCTCTAGCAGCTTGGAGATTTCCTGTGCTGCTGCCTCCCTTTGTGTGGGTGATACATCCGGGAAATGTTTGGGTGGAACCACAAAAGGGATAGAGTATCCTCTGGATATGATCTGAAGCACCCAGCGGTCTGATGTTACGGACTCCCATGCTGCCTGGTGCAACGTCAATCGACCCCCGAGTGCCTCCAGAGTAGAGCAGTCGGGCAACCCCTTAGGGCTGCTAGTCGGGCCTGTCCAAGAATGGTTCTCGAAACCCAAAATTCCTCGGACCCCCTCTGCCTTTGGGCCGGCGTCTATCCTGTCCCCCTCTGCCTCTGGAGGAAGAAGAGCTCAGAGTGTCCCGAGAACACAGAGACTTCCAGAACCACATCTTCTTTTGCCCCCTCTGATTCCGGGAAAAGGATCTTTGAGGGTTCGAGAAGCGGATTCCGATGTCAGTGTTCTTCCCGTCTTTCTCACTCTGGACCAGTCTCTTTGACGGTCTTACCAAAAAGGGTAGAGCCGTCATAAAGAGAGTTGGCAAAAGATGCCTTGAAAGGTTCCAAAAACTGACATAGTCCGAGCCAGGCGTTGCGCGCCTCATGGATACACTGGATCCAGCCGCCCTAGCCGCTCCTTCAGTAGCATGTGAAAGGAGTCGCATGGACGTATTGGAAACTGCTATTGAAGTGGCCACCCTTGCGGAGAATGTGTCTCTGTCCTCCTGCGACATGGACTTAGGGGGAGACTCAGCCAGTTCCTTGACCAGGTCGCACTGTAGTCTCGTAACGTGGGCCAGGTAGTTCAGCGCCCTGATAGAAAAGGTTGCTGATGCATAAAACCGCTTCCCTAAGCAGACCATCATCCGAGACTCTCGGATGGGGGGATGAACAGAGGAACTCTCCTGGGCTAGTTCCTTTTTAGTGGCTGCTGCTACCACCACAGCATCTACAGGGGAGGCCTTGTTCCATGCTGGTCTGTCTGAGGGTGGACTCAAGATCTTGTCTGGACATTTCGGGATTGGTTACACGGTGTCTGGCTCCTACCAGGCCCATGAGGTGAACAGGTCCACCAGGGGATCTGCGGGGGGGGGGGGCACCCAGGAAGTAGAGGGGCCCATGCCGAAAGCCTCCAGGAACACGGATTAGTCAGAAGACGGTTTGGAGGCGGACCAACCTCCCCGCTGGCGTAGGATTTCCATAATGTCTCCAAAAAAGACAACCTCGGGAGGGGATCTGAGGGTACCTTCCCCATCATTCAAATCTGTGTCCTCAGTAAGGGACTCGGGGGGAGTCCAAGTGCCTCCTCTCACACGTATGCTTGCGAAGCACATCTCTGGTGGGGCTCTCTGGGGGGGGGGAACGCGCAAGCCACTTGTTCCTCAGGGGGAACTGCCTGGGACTCCTCGTGCACGGGCGGAGTCCGAGGAAATAGTCAAGGGCCTTGATCCAGTGGAGAGAACCCTTTCTACCACATCGAATGCCGAGGGAGAACGAGCCTCCTGGGGCACCGTTAAGGAAACCTCTCTCCCCAGATCCTCCGTGAGAATTGGAGCCGGGCCCGAACTGGACGGAGCTCTGAGGGGGGGTGGGGGCTTGGCCCAACAAAGTCGGGGCCAATGGAAAAAGTTCCTCTCCCTCGGATCTGACACCCAGGCTCTGGCTCCGAGAGCCACTCGGATACGAACTGGTCAGATCCGATATGCTACAAGCAGCTGCCAGCGTCGAGGAGACAGGTACCTTCGGCGCCGACCCCCTGACTAAGGCCATCCTCAGATCCAAGTACTCCGAACCCGGTGGAAGGATTGGAAAAGGAGAAATTGGTGTGAAGAAAGGAAGAGAGCTCCCCCCTCCAGAGGGAGAAGGGGCTGGCAAGACTCCCATCTGGATCAGAGTACGAATGAACCTCATCATTTTATCCATGTCAACTTCAGATAAGCTTCTGGTAGATCTCGACGAGGCTACGGACTCCGACCTGGCGGGTTGAGGAGCCGAACCCCTAGATGATGGTTGTGGCGGCTCTGGCTTTGGGGAAAATCTTGGAGATCAGAGCCGAGGGGAGTCACGGATCCTAGACTGACTTTTGGCGGGAGTAGAAGAAAGGTCTGGGGACCTCTTACGTTTTTTTTTCCTAAGCTCTCTCTCTCCTTCTCACTGCCCCTTCTGTGCTCCACTTCCACAGGCTTAGAAATGGGAGGTTGAGTCCCAGCCTGGGAGGGAGGAGAAGCAAGGGCAAGAGAGGAATGAGAGGCGGCACAGCAGCCGGTGTGACCGAAGCAGTGGAAGAGGCAGCCGCCTCAGTAATGGGTAGATGGCCTTTCAGGGCCAACTTAGCCTGTCTATCTTTAATAGTGCGCGGGTTAAAACCAGCACAAATGGAACAGTCTGCACGCACATAACGCAGAGTGTGTGGCCATCGGCTGGTGACAGTTTATGGCCACACTCAGTGCACCTCTTAAATACTGGCTTGGAGTCAGCCATATCTCTACAGAATAAACAGCACACATAACAAGAGAAGGAAAAAGAAGAAAAAACAATTTCCTACTCGGACCCACTCACCACACAGAACACCGAGGGGGGAGGGGAAACAACACACTAACTAGCTAACACTGAAAACTACTGAAATACTGCTGAAAAATCCCTAAACACAACGCACCAGCGCAGGGAGGAGGAAAGGGAAGCTACACTCAAACAACTATGACACAAACTGCTTACTTCACCAAAAAAAACAACTCACTAACTCGGAGATCAGGATCACAATGCTTCAGTCAAGCCGCGGCAAACGAGATCTGTTGGTTGGAAGGTAGTGGAGGTGCATAATGGGTAAGGGGAGGAGCTTGGAGCAGATACTAGTGAACTTGCAGACTCGGATCCGGTACCCACAGGTTGAAGACCACATAAAGTAAACTACACTTCAGATGTATGCTTAATAGTAAACTGATGATCAGAATGATTAAAGATTGCACAGAAAACCATAGTACACAGTAACAGGATAATAAAAAAAACCTTGATTCAGTGATGCTATAACTTTTTTTAATAAAGAAATGCATGCATGAAACAGTGGACAATAGCATGGATAATGGTTATGAAAGGAAAATTAAGAATGGGAAACTTTCCCAGTAATCTGAATAAATTGATCATTTTTAACAACAGAATGAATACAACTGTTCATTCTTCCTTGTCCTTACTGTTAAAGATATGTAACAGGCCTTGAAGGAGTCAGCTAATACAGTTACACTAGGTAAGTACTAGGCTGACTGTCCCTGTCGGCCATTTTACTCCTAAACAATTTCCCTTTTGGTGCTTGAATTAACCTATCCCATTTGGTGTTAAATTGGCCTTACCCATCCCATGGTTGATAATTATATTATTCCCCCTAGGGACAATAACTGGAATCATAGCACAGATCATTTGAGGGGACCCACGCATGGGGAAAAAGCATTTAGCAGCTGCTTCTGTCTGTTAGTTGTTCAGAGTTTAAAGATAGCTAATGTAGGAGTAGGTAGTATGCCTTAGACAAATTTCTAAAGACACCCTGGATAGAAGGAATTTCTGATTTCAGCTTTATTTTTAAGGAGACGGCTTTTTGGTCAGACCTAACAAGTGAGAAAGATGTGCTAAGGATGGTGCAAGATGCCCCCATATTAGTAAGGACAAGATCTAAAATGCGGATTCCCTTTAGTGGGTACACTTGGGTAAATTTTCTGGGGCATTTGCATTGCCAAAGTCAAAGAATCTCTGTGCTTGTGCACTAGTGGTGGTGTATTTTTCCAGTCTACAGTTGGGAAGTCTGGATCACCTAGGATTTTTCTGAATGGCATTGGGTTCAAAGTGATTTTAGTTCCTGTAGATAGATGCTGTGACTTTCTTGGGTCATATAGAGTTTTATTGCTAGCTAATATATGGCATGGGACCTTCCTGACATCTATTTAGACATGAAGATGCTCAAGTGTATCATGCTGTTTTACCAGCCTTGATGAGAGTCTCTTCTGGATGAAAACTGAGACACATCCACAATTTTCCTCTACTACAGAGTAGCTGATCTAAATGCATTACAGTCTTACACAGTTAGGAGTCTTCTCCACTATTTTAAACCATGCTGCAATCACTACACAGACATCAATATTCTCCAGGGTGAGAATTGCTTGTAGTGAGTGGAATTTCTTGTTTAGGTTCCTAGCACTTATCAGTAGCACCTTCATACTTCCTTTACTTGTTCCGTTATGTTGGTAGGTGTATCAGGATGGGATTGCCTAAAAAAAAAGTACTATGGGGGCTAACACTATTTTGCAAGGTTCACATACACATTCACATTGTGAAATGGGGGAGAGAGAATTACCACCCCAATACCCTATGTTTATGAGTTTTAAATTATCAATGTTAGTTGGACACAGGACATGAAGTGATTGTTTCTGTGACATTAACCTGGCTGCACTCAGCTGAGTTATACTGGAGGTGAAGACTCTAGCTAGTTATGCCGTAGAGGAAGATAATCTCTAACAGATAAATATGTTAATTCACATGAAGTTACCCAAGTTGCAGAATACATCTCACTAACTGGTACTAGAATCTTAACTATTCAGATCAGTAAATCTACAAACAAAGGGTTATGAAATCATAACACAAATCTGATCTGTCATGAAATCATACATTTTCTAACAGCCCTAACCCCCTTCCAAAAAGACATCCAACCCTTTTTAAAGGCAGCAATGGGAGGCTTCCTATTTCTAATGGTAACGCATCTCACAATGGAACAAACACACTCACAGAACCATCTCATGCTCTGACAGTTATCTGAAGATCCCTCATCAAGGCTCCACAAAGAGCATCACAGATTTAGGTAGATGTTACCAGCATTTGTCCATTAATGCTCAAAATATGCCTTCTTTTAATTTTTGGGTAAGACAGGTAAAATAAATGTAACTTCTTTAACCTGATCACATAATCAAGGCTCTGAAACCAATGGTAAACTAAATTAGCTACTCAAATAACTCCTCAGCAAAATCACCGTCTTCGGTGGACGGGGAACTAGAGGAAGGGGAACTACAGGATCATGAGTATACTTACTCTTGCTCGTGTTTGAGTATAGTGGACACTCAGCATGATCTCTACATAAATACTACTCTGGTGGATAAAGAAAAGAGAGGATATTCTTTTACATTTTATTTTGCCATCAAGGACCATCCATAACTGAGCTGCTATGTGGAGTACAGGTCTAAATGCCTGACGACCTTGCAGGTGACCAGAGTTCAAACAGTGTCTCAGGTGCCTGTAGGAGCTAACAGAGCAGGATCGGAGCAAGAAGATGCTGCATATTCACCTATGCTGGGGGAAGTGAGCCAGTTTTGGCTCTCCACATGGGTCACACATAGCAGGAGTACTAGTTTCTACTACATGGAACGTAAGTCTCTCAAGCCCACCCTGCCATCTGCAATCTCACTGTGAGATGAGAGGAATCCTTGCAGGGCAGCTGTAACAGAGCTCAGAGGAGCTGCCGCAGCGGAGACATTGCTCTGCTGGGGAAGGGCAAGCTGCCCCACAGGATTAATTAAGTTGGCTCACTCCTTACCATCTGACTCTCATCGTGAGTGGATGACCTCATGGGTGCATTACAAGCAGGAATGAAATGGGTCAATCGGTTCCCATGACCTGGGTGCAGGTACAGGAGCCATTAGGCCCAGACCTGTTGGGACACAAAAAAAAGTAATGTATTTGGTTGGTGGGGTGGGGAACCCACACAGATTTCTGCTGAAGCTAAGCAGTTTCTTCTGTAATATTAAAAAAGTACAATTATACATGGCTCACTGGCAGATTATAACACCTTAGCAGTTGCTTTAAAGTCATCTACAATCAAACAATGTATTCCATATCCTGGACTTACTATATGAGACTGGACAGTTTTGACAAATGTAAACTCGGGAATCATATACTGCATTCCTGATATTTAGTGATTGGCTTATGAACCCCCCTCCCCAAACAACTTTATTTATTTGTCACATTACTGGTTTACACAGAGTTCACACACATTACTTACAATAAAAAAAGAAAAATATCAGTGTCATTTTCCATTATCGTGCACATCCATTATACATACAAGCACAATTACAACAATATTTATATCTTCTACATTACAATATACTCATATACTTTTCATTTCCTACTGGCTGATTTTAAACATCTACCAGAGTGTCATTTTGTATATAAAAATCAATGGTGTATTTGGGAACATTATGTATAACCTTGTTTTTGGGAGTCATCAAAGTAAATCTAACCACTTAGCAGAACTAGCAATGGACTACTTACTTGTTTCTAATACTGGCTCTCATACCTCTTAACCTCTCAGTGCAATAATTCTGAATAATGCCAAACATGACAAGGTGATAAAGGCCCAAAATCAGGGACATATTTTAAATATTGTTCTTAAACTTAGAAAGTCACTAGAATAATACGTTTTGGATCAGCATGTTCTGGAGGATACAAGGATGACACAAAAATCTCTGCCTTTATTTAGTGACTTCAGTCTATTTGTCAGAAAACCACAAAAATTATGAACAGACTGAAAATATGAGGTACAAATTTGGACACTCTGGACAGCTTAGAGGTTTGCTAGGTCTTTAGATCTCTGGGCCTATGCAGCATTTTCAGATCCATTCTCTCTCTTCTCTCAATTTTCGCTCTTTCCATAGTCACCTGTTTGTTTTTAGTCATAACTATTGCTTCTCTGAATGTTTTTTCAAGAGATTTTTAAGTATTCTTCAGTAAGATGAGGAATATGCTTTTTATCATCTCCGTCTAGTAGCCTTGTCAAATCTTACTGCAAGAGCTGAACAAAACACGCACTGCTAATCTTCAAGTGCCACCAGTCCATCATAAGCAAAGTTGTTGATGGATTTAGGAGGTAAAAGTCCAACCCCTTTTCCCATTTTGGCACATGGGGTCAAGGTGTCACTTCAACGGCGACAATCATCTGCAGCCAAGGGCAAGCCCTACCATGGTTGTTCTTCCATACCACACACTCGCATGTATGCATGTCCGCGTGAGCACACACACGCCTGTGGCCAGTTTAGAGCATGCAATCCACTTACTGCACATCTTTGGAATGTGGAAGGAAATCAGAGCACACAGTGGAAACCCATGTGAACACAAGGAGGACATGCACACTCCACACAGAAGGCATCCCAGCTGAGAATTGAATTGGAGAACCTTTTGCTGTGAGGCAACAATGTTGCCAGAGATATAAAGTATTAACTTTAATTCATATGATGCCCAGATAAAGATTTTCATTACAAATACTATTAGCTTTTGTATAAAGATAAGCAAATATATGTATGCAATCATGCCACATGGCAAAATTTCTCTGGAACAAAACCTGTATCAACGTCTTTGCTACGGCAAGATCAGTATTGGTAATCAGAACAGAAGTGGGAAGAGCTGATAAAATTTTTTTTTACTGCAACACTGAAAATAAATTTATTTTATTTTTTTAACATTTTTTACCGGGAAAGTCCGACTGGAAACAGGCCCTTTTTCAGCAGAGGCCTGGGGAGAAAAGCTTCAATTATATGTAGTAACAATTGCATAATACAGTAAGCACGTATAAGTTTATACAATTAAAGTAATAATAATTGTCTATTATAATAGAGAAAGCAGATTATTATGAAAGGTAAGAATGTATACATGGTGAGATACATAGAAAAAATATTTTAGTGACTAGAGTAAATAAAAATGCTTGTAAACATTCACAATGCATATGTACAGAGCACAATACTGGAAACATATTACTGTCTATGCTGGAAACATACTATTGCTTAGAGGTGGGTACGTTTTCCATGCATGATTCTAAACGGTTCAGAGAGATGAAGAGAGTAGGAGTTATTTAATGCATGAATGTTTGTGTGTAGGTGCAAGTCAACACTAAATGAGTAAACTTTGGATTATGAAGATGAATAGTAGTATTATGTTAGTAGTGCCAAGAGTGGGGTTAGCCAGGATGGTTACAAGAGCAAAGCCAAGTGTCTATTAAATGTGATTTTAGTAGGATTTTAAAATGTAACAAAATTACTAGTGAGGAGTCCTCTCAAATGTAGTGACTTAGTGTTAAAGTAATCATCTCTGAAGAAAAGTCATCTTTCTAACAAAAAGTTCTTTCCCCTTCAGTCATCTTCTGACCTAGAAGACGGGATCAGGCAAGGAATCAAGTTGCCTGAAGGAACCCCTTCTAACACCTTGTTAACATCTAGGAGCCAGCTCCTTTGAAATACTAGCAGCCCAGTAATAACCATCTTTGCGGGTCTAATCTTGCTGAGGCTGAACCTTATAAGAGAAGCAGAACTAAAACCTCTAGTAATACCACTATAATGGATAACAAAGTTGACAAGTTTTGCTCTTCCTTTAAGACTCTACACTGGTTTGACTGTCTCTACTCAGAATAGTACGAACCTCTACAAGGGACAACTGCAATGGCTAAATCTGTAAAATCAAAAGGGATCAGCTGGAGCCAGGCATGTTTGTAAAAAGATGCTCAATACTATTACATTATGTAATTTACATCACATTTTTTTCATAGGTATATACTAGGGTAATGACCACCAGGGCCTTTATAAGCCTAGCCGTGCAACTCAGTCTAACTGTGTCCCCATGTACCTTGGGTGTCTATTAGTTCGGAGGTGGCCAAGTGCTTACTGTTTTTGTGTGTGTTTGGGGGTTATGTTATGTAATATTTTACTTACTGTCTGGTACTGCCTATTAAAGACAAGGAGGCCAGACTGGGGGTGAAGTTACATGGGGTTATGGTCAGGGATGAGCTCTGCTTCATATGGATGGGGAGCCTAATCCACAGGATCCTTTAGGACACATACTGACCTTGCCAGCATGTTCTATTTATGCCACATGCAAAGCTTAAAGCCTTCAATCTAGTGTTTTCAGTGCTGTTTATTTTGTGGATGGGCAAAAGATCCATCAGGGAGGATATAAGGAAAGCTTTACATAGGCACCAATTAACTCTCAATAAACCTGTAGGAGACTGAGTGTAGAGACACGGGCTTTATGGCAGTCTGTGGAGGACAGTATGTTAATACTCTGGATTCTCCCAGTGAGGAAATACTGAGGTACACACCAAAGGGGGCAATGTACTCAATGCTGTATATGATAAAGGCGAAGTAGGGTATTACAACTTCCTTGAACATGGATGCCATACTCTTACTTACAAGATAGGTGAAATAGAATGACTTTTTTTTACCATCTTGGCTACTGTTGGTCAAAGGTCAAATTACTGCCTAGATATGTGCCAAGATACCTAACTACTGGCTAACTGTTAGGAGTGTTTTATCGATCGAGTAATTGGCTTGTGTGAAAGTTTTCCTAAAGGCCACTATAATACACTTCTTGATATTGAGTTTTAAACAGTGACTTAGGCACTTGTCATTTTTCTGTGTTAGGCGCTCTTGCAGGATGTTAGAGTTGTGGGGGGAATCTATGACAGCTCCAAATTTACAGTAATTACAGAACTTGGTGAGTCAGAGGCCTTTGACAATGGCTTACACCTCTGAGAAGCCAAACAGAAGCAGGGTCAGCACAGATCCCTGAGGTACTTTACTGGTGACTTCTCTTTGTGGAGGTGGTCTCACCAGTCTGACTTCTTGCATCCTGAGTGGGGATTGTATTGAATGCCTTAGAAGGGTCACAGTAGGCAGTATGCACCATCTTCTTCACTTCCATTGCCTTCGTATCCTTCTCAAAGTCGTCTACCAGGTAAAGTAGGCAAGACCTTCCATGACAAAGCCAAACTAGCATAGTGTCTATAGGTTTTCAATGTCCTTATTTATTACTTCCATGACAATGTGTTCCATGGCTTTGCATACTAGACTTGTTGGACTTATAGGTCTGTAGTTTCCAGGGTCAGTTGATGGATCATCTTTGTAAAGAGTAATGATGGTTGTAGCCCTCCATTCACTTGGTGCATAACCTGTTTTGAGGCTGCAGCTGAAAAGTGCCTCAAGTGGAACTGAAAGGTCATGTTTTAAGCTATTTAACGAAGCAACATGGAATACTGTTGGGGCCCACTGAAACAGTGTTTCTGGCTTCGGCAAGCACCACCAAGACCTGCTCCCTGCTGACAGTTGGAGGGTATGCTTGAAGGGATTAGTAGGAGTGGAGTGTGGGGAGTGAAGTTTCAGCTGAATTTGTCAGCAGATTAGCCAAGTCTCTATTCTCAGTAGAGGTGGTGCCATTTACTACCAGTTCAGCACACTGCTGTATGTTACCTTTAAGATTTCAGACATAGCTGAATATGGCCTTGTAGTCGTCCTTAGCCTAAGACACTATCTGGACCTCTTAGTTGGCCTTGTTGGAGTTTTTGATTTTGGCCATGACTTTTGTCCTTTTGTTTTATACCCTGTTAAACTTGGGATTCCACCAGTGTGGTTTGTTTTGGTGTTTGTTATGGACTTACTTCTGGTAGGTACAGCAGCCTCTCTGCAGGCACTCATATGTCTGTACAAGGTTTCTGTGAACAACTGAATATGTTGCCCTGATCTCAGGCTCAGGGGTGGGGTGGGGCACTGAACTTAGACCAACTGTCACTCACAGAAGGATATAGTTTGCTTTACAATAGTTCCTAACAGTTACAGGTTTAGTTGGGTTTTCAGAGTTGATTTTTATTACATAACAGACAGCACTGTGATCTGGCCTCACCAGTGAGAACATGAGGTGGTGGTGGTGGTGGTGGGGGGCTGCAGCACTCCTCCATCTTGGGGAGTACTAGGTCCAGTATGTCTGAACCTCTGGTTGGAGACCCCATTACCTGGTCCAAAGTATTTGTGTTAATAAAGTCCAGGAAATGTGAGTCTGAGGCAGTGTATGTTTCCCACTTTATAGAGGGACAGTTATGGTCTCCCATGAATAGGGTATTTGGTTGGATGGTGAGTGTCTCCAGCAGGTCCAGGTACAAGCTATGAGATTCTTGGTACACAGATGGTGACCTAGAGTTAGCTAGGTTATGGTAAATGACTTTATCTATGGTTACTTGCATGTAGATGAACTCCAGGGCATCATCCTGCTTAACCAACCTTGAGGTATATTTGTTGCTGATGGAGATCAAGACACCTCCATCTTTAGACCCTTAAGGGCTTTGATCTTGGGAGACCATTGGGTGTAGGCTTATGTGTGGAGCTTGCCTGCTGCTTTTAGTGTGTGTGCTTTAGAGGCTGCTGAGGATAGGCCATGCCCTATATATGCTTAGGAGGCCTTTGTGGTTTGAGGTTTCTTTTAAGTGACGCAGCATAAGATGGTCTGTGTGAGCAACCTTGTTTGCAAGTGAGATTTTTGCCTCCTAGAAAGTTGTGTATGAGCATTTCTTGCATACTGTGTTCCTTTCTTTATGGATTAAATGGTTGTCTGAGAACACAATACAACTGCTACATTGCCTGAGGATGTCCATATTTAGCAAGCTACTACAAAGACATTTGCAAATTGCATGTCCGTGTTATTCGGGCCTGTTCTAAGATGGTCTATTATGGTTTAAGGACTGGGTTTATAGAGTTCTCCTGGGGTGGTTTCTATGGTTAAGGGCAGATATTAGATAGTACTAGGATATGGTATTAGTGCTGTTCGATGATCTAAGCATAACTCCGTGCAATGCTTCACTGTGTTCCTAATACAAGTTTTACAGGTAAATTGTACTGCCTAAGCATTTGCTTCCAAGATTATCCTGGACTTCTTAATATAAAAGCACAGCAAAAAGGACTTTGAGGTGAAATTCAACAACAAAGTCCATGGCTTACAGTTTCTCATGCGTTTCCAAACTTTGACCAGGCCACCACTTACTGCCACTAAATGGACTATTCCAGTCCTCTTTTTTAACACCTTTATTAAATTATCACTTAAGATATAGGCAAATGTATATGAATATAAATTAAAACAAACTATATTAACATGTTTCTAATTATTACATAATTACTTTATCAAATTCTTTATAACTAACATCAGTCCAACATTACACAAGTTGCTCAATTCCAGCCTTTCCAAATTATTCTGCATGTACTGTTCATACAATTTTCATTTATTTCTATGCAATTTGCTCCTTCCCTTTTCTAAAGACCCCGCTTTCAGTTCTTTTATCACCTGTAAAATATTTAATACTTCAAATACAGTTGGTTTAGACTAACTTAGATTTTCCAGAAACTGCTTTTTCGGCAGCCACCAGAATTAAACTCAACAAGGCCTTACAATGTCTAGGCAATTCAGATCTTGTGTCCCAGCTCTAAGTAATCATTTCCTTAGTTATACCCATTTGCTCACCTAATATTTCTGTGGCAGAGTACACTGCGGGGAATTTTTTAAATCTGCCAACTCATTACACTCCCAAAACATATGTTCCTCATCATTCCTCCAACATTTACTTGAGGAAAAATTATTTGCAGTCTGCATGGGGTGTAAAAATACCTAAACACTTGCAAGCAAAAATACTAAATTTTCTGGACTTTGTTGCAGCTTGGGAGCCTTACATATGTTCTCTCATTGTTCCCTTGTAAATTGCTTATTCAATGCCTTCCTAATCTTTTCTAACCTCTGATTCTTACAGCTATCGCACAATATCTTATATGCTGTACTAAGTGTACATTTTTTAAAACCTCTTCTGTTTTAGATTCAACTAAAACTCTATGAGAGCAGGTTTTTTGACCCCCCTATCCCTTTTCCTATACTCTGATGTCAATCCTAAGTAGGGAAGGCAGTCCCTAGCCTGCAGTCCAAATGTCTTCTTGGCTTCAACTCATTCAATTGCATTTCCCTCTCTAGTTAATTGCTCCCAGTATCCTGGTTACATTTCCAGTTTTCTCCAGTATATTTCAGCCTCCTCTTGCCAATTCTCTGTACACCTACTTGCAGTCATCCCTAATGGCAAAATCTCCTTTCTCCATTTGCATTTTGGCTTCTTAGTATATATCTTCTGGTATTTTATGACTACACTATTCTGTATGGTTATTATATTTAGGGTACTGCATACAAAGTTCCACACACTGCTTCTTGAATCCTCCACGCACTTCACCATCATCCTTTTCTACTTTGAATTATAACTTTCTGCTTGTGTTATGTATATCAACCTTATCTGTGCTATGTATATCAGCCTTATCTGTGTAGCTCTAAAATATCCCTTCAAATAAGGTAATTCTACACCACATTGTTCTATTGGAAGGATCAACTTATCCCACTTGACTCTTGACCTAATTCCTTCCTAAATAAATTCCTTCAACTCTTTACTACTGCCCACAGCTTCTCCTCTGGTTGATAAAATGTCTGACCTGTATATAAAACTAAAGACACTAAAAACATTACTCATAAACAAGACCTTCCACTTTTTCAGTTGTTGTATTATCTTTTATTTAGTCTCATTCCCATATTTCCTTAGCTGGCATAACAGAAGGCTTTTTAATCCATACTCATTACAGCATCTTACTTTGTCCCCATAAATATGGATATTGCAGAATTGTTCATGTGTGGGTACATAACTTACTGCTATAGCCTTTGTTTTATCTTCATCAATTAAATATTCCAAAAAGACTTGACACTGACTCAAAATGTTCAACAACAATGCAATGTCCTTATCAGGATTTATCAGATACAAAATAATACATTCTGCAAATAAAGACACATTTTCTTGATTACCCTTCCAACTGTGTCCTTGAATTTCTGAGTCCCTTATTTTCTTTGCCAATGGCTCTAATTATAAAGCAAATAACAAAGGGGAAACAGGACAGTCCTGCCTGGTTCTTCTGTTCAGACATAACTTACAGAGGAACCCTCCCACTTGATTTTTGCCTATGATCATTCATATATCCTCCTAATTAAATTTATTATATCAGGGAATGCAAATGCTTCCATTGCCCTACTCATAAAATGCCAGCTTACTCAGCTGAATGCTTTCTCTTCATCAAGACCCATCAACAGCAGCATTTTCTTACATTTTGCTTTCCCTCTGGATCACCATTGTTCTATTAATGTTGTCAGATGTTTGCTTCTCATCCACAAAACCACACTGTGATCTACATTTATACATTTTGGGAACATCATTGCCATTTGTTTAGCTAGTATAGACATAATCACTTTATAATCATAGTCTAAAATTGAAATGGGTCTGATGGGAGTTGTCCAAGTATTATAGCTACCACAGTTTTCTTTCCAGACGTTTGATTCTTCTCCTTTAAAAATACTGCTAAACAAAACTTTACAGATCTTTATCGCTTTCCCTCCTAACTTCCCCAGGAATACCATCTATTCCTGGGGACTTTCTTGTAGATTGGTTATATAACACATTTTTAATCTCATCTCCTCCTATCCTAATTGTTAGTAACTGAGACTCATCTACCATGAGACTCATCTTTCCATTTGTGCTTTTTCTTGATTTCCATATTTCTCTGCTTTATACAAATTTTCATTAAATTTTGGAAATATCTCTAATACTTCTACAAGATCTATGGTTATTTTCTAGTTATATGTTTCCTAAGTCGTTCTGGCAAAAGTTTTTGTGGTCTGGGGTTATCATAAAAACTAAACTCATGCATATTATCTCCATACTCCTTTATTTTCTCTTTAATAAACTTCATTTGCGCAACCTCCTGTTCTGTGAGATTCTATTATTCTGCAGTACTTTAACTTTTGCCAGCTACTCTAAATTGTTTGTGTCTTTCGGCTTTTCCCGGTTAAGGGTCGCCACAGCGGAACTCCTGTCCGCTAATGATTGGCAGTAGATTTTTACGTAGTGGCTTGCCAGGCCTAACGCACAACCTTCAACAAAGGAACGCCCATTCACGCATGTCGCTACACAGAAGACGCTCGAACTGAGAATAATTCATATAATTTCTTAACCATATCTCCTTTTCTTTTATTGCTACCCTAACAGGTAAGTAAGAAAGTACCAGTGTCTAATTTTTACTCATTACCCTGCATTTTTATCTTAGTTTTTTATTGGTGCATGATCTGAAATAGTTACCATATGCACTGAAGCTTTCAATTAGATGCACATGTTCCAGTGAAGTAGAATTTTTATCTAGTCTAGCCCATTTATTATACCTTGGGAAATCATATGTAAATTCTCTCGGAGGCCCTACTACTGAATTTAAGTCTTCTATAACAAATGCTTTCATAACTTTCTTCAAAAATATACCCTCTTTTGTTATATTTTTCCCTTTCAAGGTCCCGAAGGTGCATTCTCACTGCTGTAAATGAAGTTCCATTCCCTATCTATAGGTAATATTCTCTGCTGAAAGCTGATTATTTCTCCCTAAAACTTCTTAAGTTCCATAACTGCAGTTTTTGGTGCAATATAACTACATGCCAGCATAATCTTCCTCTTGCCAAGCAGTCCTTTACTATCACAAATCTACCATCATCTTTTTCCCCCTTCTATCATTATTGGAGTTCATCTACCAATTCGTATAAATACTCCCTTTTTCTTTTGTGCCTGATATTCTGATGTATATCCATCCTTAAATCCTTCAGCAAATTCACATGCTCACTTCTTTCCAAATGTGTCTCCTGTAGCATTGCTATTTGCACTCTGCATTTCTTAATATAATTCAATTATCTTTACTTTTTTGCACCTGTAATGTCAAGATAATATGGCTAATGCAGCCATTATGCTAAGTTACTGTTATTCCCCAATTATACATGCCACTTTTTCTAAATGGGTATTTCCAACTGTTGTGTTACATGCACACACTAATGTTTGGCATGGTGATCTTTTATTCAGTTAATTCCTGTCCTCTCCATTTGAACCTACCTCACATTTTCAAGAGACTTTGTTTTAATGAAAACCCTCAAGCAAAACAAATACATTTTTAGAACACCGCAGTAATTTATTAACATAGCACAAACATGCAACGTTATGTACGTCTTCAGAAAAAGTTTAACCTTCCAGATAGGAACAATTGCTCCAAATTGGCAGCTGCACCCATAGGAACCTAAAATTAAGGTTACTCATGCAAATCTCACGTTACAAACTCTGCTCCATGTTATACTGATTTGTGTCTGTTCTTTTCATATCCCTATCCCTAATTCCCCTCACAGATGTTAAAAAGGTTGTATTCTTTCAGAAAGAAAAAAGTGCACTGACTTTCTATAAATAAAACCAAAGTATGCACTATTTTTATTAAATGCATTAATTTATTAAGGCTACTAGGAAAGCTGTTATCTCTTATTCGCTCCCAATAGTTTCAAATTTTAATTTTTACTGAACTGCTTGCCCTTGTACCTTTCCACTTCCCTGAGCAAAGAATGCTCAGAACTCTTATGATTAATTAATTGCATCTGCTTCTTCGTGGAAGTGTAGTCAGCAATAACAGAAAAAAAATGCTTTGAACTGCAGATGTATGAAGGAATCCTTGTTAATTTCATTCAGCACAAAGCAGAATGTACTTCTTTCAGATGTAGAATTCTTGACTCCTACAGAACATTTGCTAATAGAACAAAAGCAAGTTAACATCACAGCATATGCAAGAAACTTAGAACTTCTCATGGCTTTCTTCATTTTGTCTTACTTTTCAAGCCTACTTGCTTTCAAAAACACGTGTTTATACATTAAGTCAAGGGAATTGATCCAGACATTCACCTCTGTAACAATAAAAGAAAACATCACATTTCTACATACAATATAATCAGAGCACTTTTATACCCTACCCCCAACCAGCAGGTCAAGATCACAACATAATAACAAACTTACTTTTGATTAGCCCTTCATCTGTTATTACACCGTAAAGCTATATTTCCTAAAACTAAAAAGTACTTGTTTACTTTAATATCTTTAGCACATGCAACAATCAATGAAAAGACTCCCCCAACCCCACATTTAAAATACCCATGACTATATACTAAAAAAAAAAACTGTTTTACTATATAACGTGCAGCTTATATCATTAAGTGTTTTACAGAAATACTATTAAGAAAAAAAAGGTTTTACTTAGGACTTCCAAGACGGCTGCACAATGAGTTACAGCTTAACCCTAGCTCTCCCAGTGTGAAAACAGAAACTCAACAGAGAAGGTTCATAGGTAGGTACTAGGCTATCAGCCCAAGGGCCTAAGTAAGCCTAGCCAACAAAGTTCCCTGGCTTACGCCAACCCAAGAAAGATAATTTCCTGTGCCCCTGTCGAGCTAAGCCACAGAAGTGATCCCCGGGGTGTATTTCCTATTTCCCATTCACTCATTAAGATTTTTTTTGAAGAGTGTTAATGAGGAACTTTGCTTGACATAGATGGGTAGCTTGTTCCAAAGTATGAAAAGTCTCTGGGACAGGAATCTATCCCTCCAGCAAGTCCTGCTTATTGTGTTGATGAGGTTTAGGTCCCTAGTGTGTGTAGCTCGGAGGGATTGGGATTACTTTAGGTGTAGCATGTCCAACAGCTCTGGGTTTGACATAGCTTTACATGTTAGGCAGAGATCACCTTGGAGTAGGCGATATTCTACAGAGTAAACTCTGGACCTGTAGTTTTTTGAGACGGTCAGTGTAGGACATCTGTTTGAGGCCAGTAATCCTCTTTTTGAGGCACTTCTGTGGCTTTTCTAGCTGCTGCAGACGTCTTGTGAGGTAAATTCCAAAAGGGGCGTTGTACTCTATAATGGGTCTGAGTGTTGAGTAGAGGGAAACAATGACCTTTTTTCCTGGATGAGCACCCTTTTGTGATGGTGTGCCATGTAGAAAGATTTCCTGACTACTGTGGCAATGTGATTATCAAAGGAGAGACTACTGTCCACCTGAGTCCCAAGGTCTCATCACACATTTGGTGTTAAGAAGACTGACACCTATGTGGTAGTTCATGGGTACAAAGTTTTTACCAAAGGGGATAACAATACACTTTTTGGCATTGAGCTTGAGGCCATGGCTCTGACACCAGGCATCTGTCTCAGTGAGGCCCTTCTGTAGGATATCCACATCATCTGGGGACTTGACTATAGCTCCTAGTTTGCAGTCATCTGCAAACTTTGTTAGCCAGCCTGCACTTCAGAGAAGTAGATACCAAACAGGAGAGGTCTCAGGACTGAACCCTGGGGTACTCCACTTGTCACTGATTTGAAGTCAGATTTGGAGTGTGCAACTTTTACAGTGTGGGTTCTGTCAGTGTCTGTTTAGTGAGTTTAGCTATAATTCCAGAATGGGGGATGGTGTTGAAAGCCTTAGCGAGGTCAAGATAGGCTGTGTACCACCTTACCCTCGTCTACGGCTTTGGTGACTGCCTCAAAGAAGTCAACCAGGTTCAGGAGGCAAGATCTGCTTTTCACAGACCCGAACTGGGTGGGGACCAGGCTCGTCAGGCTAATAGGGCGATAGTTCCCAGGATCAGTGGTGGCTCCCCCTTTGTGGAGTGGGATAACTGTTGCTGTGCGCCATTCAGTGGGCACAAAGCCTGACGTGAGGCTATGATTGAACATGGTGCTTAGGTGGGGAGCCAGTTTGTTCTGAAGTTCGTGTAAAACGCAGCCTGGGATGTTGCCCGGTCCCATGGATGCTGTGTTTTTGGCTTTAGAGAGTGCTGCCTTTACCTGTGTAGTTGTGATTACCAGGGACCCTGTATTCTTCCTGTATAGCTATGAGCCCTTTAGGGGGTGAAAGGAGGGTAAAGTTAGCACTGAACCTATCTGACAGGATGTTGGCAATATATGTTGGTTTTGTAATTTTTGTGCCATTGTGCTGTAACTCAGAGCAGATCTGGGTGTTGCCATTGAGATTCTTGACATAGCTATAGAATGCTTTGTGGTTGTCCTTAGAATCAGTGGCAATCTTGTTTTCATAGCTAGCTTTGAAGGATCTTATAAATGATCTCAGCTTCTTGCTGAGGCTGACCAGGGAGCTCCTCCACTCATGGGATTTTACTCTCTTTTGCGACAATTTCTTCCTTCTGTTGTAGAGTTTGTTTATGGCAGGGGACCACCAGATTGGCTTCCTTTTTTTTGGAGGATAGTGTCTTGGTTCTGTTTGGGATAGCACAATCCATGCACTTGTGTAAGTGCTTATAGAGTGGATTTGTGTAGGATTCAGCAGTCATAACTGTATTGTCAATCTGCATGGGTGTCATGAAGTTCACCACTTCTGTCTTAAGAAGCATGAAGTTGGCTTTGGAGAATTTTTTTACCGTGGTTTCTTTAATGGGGGGTGGGGGCGGGATGTGGATATCTAGGGTGATTAGCTTATGATCGGATCTGACCAAAGAGGAGTTGACTTCAGGTGTGGAGCACCGGTCACTCATGTTGGTAATAACTAGGTCCAGGATATTGTTGCTCCTGGTGGGGATGTGGATAAGTTGATCCAGGGCACTGGAATTTATGAATTCCAGAAAGCGCTGAGCGAAGGTGTTGGTACATGAGTAGTTTTCCCAGTTAATGGTGGGGTAGTTGAAATCGCCCAATATTAGGGTGTTTGGTTGAACCCTAATATTTTCCAGTGTATCAAGAAAAGAGGAGTGGAAATCCTGGGGCATGGTGGGGGATCTGTAACAAGCTACAATTTGGATTGCAATTTTGCCCAGAGTTAGTTGCACTTGGATAACCTTGGCTGCATTATGCTGAGCAACTAGCCTGGAGGTGTGGATATCCTTAATGAATATGGACACACCTCTGCCTTTGGTGTTCCGGTCCAGGTTAGATGGCCAAAAAGTGTGGCATAAGTTATAGCCTGGTAATGCAGGGGTGCTCTCTGGAGCCTTGAACCAGGTCTCAGCCACTGCACAGACATCGATGTTCTACATTTTAAGGAGTGACTCGAGTGAGTGCATTTTGAGATTTCGACTTCTAGCACTGAGTACCATTACCCTCAGTTTTTGCTTGCCTGTTCCTGTTATGGTGGTGAATTTGTCATTTGAACCTTGCCTAAAACAGGCACTATAGGTGCGGCAAGAGCCTTTGCCAGTATCCGAAATGCCAGGGGTGACATGTGCAGGCCATCTCTGGCAAAGCATCGTGGTCTGCCGACCATGTCGTCCCAGGCAGACAGATACTGGATCCCCTTAGAATGATACCAGAAGCTTAGCCAATTGTTGAAGTCAATCATTTGTCCTTGTACTGCAGTATTATGCTGGGCGATGGCAGGATGCTACTCAGGGATAGGGTCATACCTGCCTGGGCTACAAGAACAGAGAGTTCTTCCATGTCGCTTTTCATGTAGTCCAGGGAGGTATGTCTCAGGTCGTTCACACCAACAAGGACAATCACAGAGTCATATTTGTACTTGTTGTGGCGTGACCCGAGTGTGTGGGTTATATGGCGGATCCTGGCACCTGACAGGCAGCTGACAGTGACCTTCTCCTTGTTTAGCCTGGTGAGTGGGACATCAGTATGCCTGACTATAGAGTCACCTATGACTAGTGTGTTGGGTACGTTGTTTTGCCTTATGGACAGTGGTTGAGTGGCACACTGAGTCTGTGGGCTATGTGTCATTTGGGTTGTGTTGGTGGTGGGAAGTTGCTTGCGTTTCTGCTTTGGAGGTCTCTGTTGCTTGAGCAGATTATTATTGAGAGCCTCTGCGAATGTTTCTGTGTGGATTTTGGTGGTGTAGGTTTAGTGGGACTATGTGATGAGTGTGGTGCGGTGCAAGTGTTTACTTCTCCTTTTGACTATCAAGATCAGTCTTGGTTTGGAGAGAGCTCTACCAACAGTTTGGCTAGATAAGTGCATCTCTCACAGGTTGCAGTGTTGGGTGGTAGGAAGAGAGGGTTGTCTGTGTACATGAAGCAATTGCTACATTGCCCCAAGATGCCCAGATTCATCAGACAGATAGGAGAGAATGTACAGTTTTGTACCCACCATAAATGTAGATGTTCGAGTGCTAATGCAGATGCAGTCATTACAGATGGGTTCTCTGCCGTCAGGCGGGTCCTCGGTCGGCCGAATTCCAAAGTCTAGGTCCGGCGTCGGTTGTTGTCGCTTTCTTTCCTGACGTCAGTGCGACAGGGGTATATAAGACACAGCCGACGCCATTTTCTTCAGTCTTTCTTGCCCCAGATGTCAGGTGCCCCCAGAAGGAAGGCAATACATAATTTATATATAAACATGCAATGCAATATAATCAAAAATCAGTAGTTGCAAGCAAATACACCATAGAAGGATAACCCAATCAGGTTGTATGAGGAGGTGTTAGCCACAAGGCCTTTACCAAGAGGGGAAGGAGGGAGGGAAACCTGGACTGCAGCTGTATTAGCACTCGATCATCTACATTTATGGTAGGTACAAAACTGTACTAAGTTCATCGTGCATACAGCTGCAGTCATTACAGATGGGTAGAATCCCAAAGCTAGGCACAGGGTGGTAGGCAATAGGTGGAACTGGGAGGAGCCAGGATGACTTGCAACACAGCAGTGGCAAAGCCTGCTCTAGTTTTGGAGTATAAAGGTAGGTGGTAGTGTTTAGTGAAGGTATGCACAGAACTCCAAGTGGCTGCCTCCAAAATATCTTTGGTAGGGACTCCTCTGAGGAAGGCTGTAGAGGTAGCTGTGGCCCTTGTGGAGTGGGATCTGATGCCTGTAGGTACAGATTTGCCATGAAAGGAGTAACAAAACCGTATGCAGTGGCCTATCCATTTTGAAATTGTCTGTTTGGAAATTGGCTTCCCTTGAGCTCCTACAGCATAGGACACAAAGAGTTGTTCTGATTTCCTGAAAGGCTTTGTTCTGTCCAAATAGTAACGTAGCTGTCTATGGATGTCTAAGGAATGTAGCAGCCTTTCCCCTTTGTTTTGAGGATTGGGGTAAAAGGTAGGTAAGTGTATGGCCTGATTTAAAGCTACCCTGGATACTACCTTAGGCATAAATGACGGGTTGATTCGTAGGGAAACCCTGTCCTGATGGAAGATGAGAAAGGGCTGCACAGCCATGAGGGCTTGTAGTTCCGAGACCCTACGTGCTGAGGTAATAGCCAGAAGGAAAGCTGTTTTCCAGGACAAGTATTGCAAATCTGTTGAGGCAGCTGGTTCAAAGGGAGGCAATGTAAATTTTTCTAGAATGTAATTAAGATCCCAGGCTGGTATTGGTTGTTTCCTTGGAGGTCTTATATTCTTAGCCCCTCTGAGGAACTGCCTTAAGAGTGGGTGAGAGAATAAGGGTGGATCAGTGTTGTATTCTGCAGAAATGGCTGTGGCATGGATTTTAATGGAGGAAAATGAAAGTCCACTGTTCAACAGCTCAGCTAGGTACTGTAATATCTGAGGCAAATTCAGTTTTCTAGGATCCTGGCCCTTTTTCTCATTCCAAGCGCAAAACCGTTTCCATTTTGCGGAATAAGCTTTTCTAGTAGATGGCCTTCTGGCCTCCAAAATGACATCCTGCACCTCGTTGGAGAGTAGGGTCTGCTGTGGTGTTAAGGAATTTTCCATGCAGCCAGATTGAGTGTTTTCAGCTGACTGTGAAGAGTTTTGTAGCTGTGCTGAGTCAGGAGAAGAGGCATTAGAGGTAGGGTCCAGGGAGGAGAATGTGATAGGCTCCTCAGGAGTGGGTACCAGTGTTGTCTTGGCCAGCCTGGAGCAATCAGTATCATCTTTGGTCTGTCTGCTCTTGCTCTCAAGAGCACCTTGGTCAGTAGAGGCAAAGGTGGGAAGGCGTAAACTGTCCTTGCTGCCCAACTGAAAGAAAGGGCGTCCACTCTCCAGGCCTTTGGATGAAATGTCCTTGAGCAGAATTTTGTCAATTGATGATTCTTGTGGGAGGCAAAGAGATCTATGTCTGGCCTTCCCCACGCTTGGATTATCTTTGTAAACACTTGAGGATGCAACTTCCATTCGTGCGGGTCTGTCATATTTCTGCTTAGATTGTCTGCCAGCGTGTTTTCCAAACCTGGCAGGTACTGTGCTTGAAGCTCGATTTGCCATTCCAGAGCCATGTTCCAAAGTGACATGGCCAGCCTGCACAGGGGGTATGAATGTGTTCCTCCTTGTTTGTTTATGTACCACATTACTGTGGTGTCGTCTGTTCTTATCAATAATTGTCCTGGATGCAGGAGGTCCTTGAAAGCTGTAATTGCGTTTATCACCGCTAGCATTTCCTTTTGATTGATGTGAAGGTGCTTGTCTTTTTGGGACCATTTGCCCTGAATGCACCTGTCATGTGTGCCCCCCAGGCGTAGTCTGAGGCGTCTGTTGTGATGACTTGATTTGCTTGAGGCTTGCAGAATGGTAGACCTGTGTTTGTTTGGCATGCTTGGGCCCACCATAGAAATTCCTTTTGCAAACATGGAATTAGTGGTAATATTGTTTCCAAACTGTGGCTGTGTTGAGACCATATGTTTTTTAGGTACCACTGAAGTTTCCTCATATGCAACTTTGCACATGGGATTAGAAGAATGCAAGATGCCATGAAGCCCAGAGGCTGCAGGATTTTCCTTGCAGTTAGCCTGGTACAATTTGCTAGCGTCTTGAAGTACTGAGTTAGTTGCCCCTGTTTTTCTGGCGTAAGATAGGCCATCTGGGTGTTTGTGTCCAAGTTGGCACCCAGGAAAATTATTTTCTGAGATGGTGTTAGCCTGGATTTCTCTTTGTTGACTGTGTATCCCAGAGAATTCAATAACCGTGTTACATAAGCCAGATGTTCCAGAAGAATGTGTTTGCTGTCCGCTTGGATCAGGCAATCATCCAAATAAGGGTAAATTTGTATCCCTTGAAGTCTGCAGTAGGCAATTACTGATGCCAGGCATTTTGTGAATACTCTGGGCGCAGTAGATAAGCCAAAGGGCAATGCAGAGAATTGATAGTGGATTGAACCTGCAAGAAATCTGAGGTATCTTCTGCAACTTTGTCTGATTGGGACATGCAGGTATGCCTCCTTGAGGTCCAATGTTACCAGCCAAGACTCCTTGCCCAGCATGGGAAGAAGCTGCTGTAAGGTGAGCATCTTGAATTTTGGTACGAGTAGAAACGTGTTTAGGATGGATAAGTCCAAAATGGGTCTCCAATCGGTTCCCTTCCTTGGTACCAGGAATATTCTGGAATAAAAACCTTGACCTTGTTCGTGCATAGGTACCTCTTGAATAGCTTTCATGCCCATGAGCTTTGAAATTTGTATTTGAGCCTCTGCCCTTTGATTGTGTGGCAGGTTCGGCATGCCTCTCATTTTTGGAAGAGTGTGAAAATGAAATCTGTAGCCTCTGTTTAAAATGTCCAGGATCCATTTGTCTTTTGTGACAATATGCCGGCTTTCCTCCCAAGGGTGCTGCCACCTGAGCCCCGTTTGGCCTGCAAAGGGGAAAGTCATTGGGTTTGTTTCCTGTATTGTTGTGCACTGTCTTCGCCACCTCTTGGTGCTGGAGATTGCCATTGTCTGCCTCTATATGATCCTTGAGATTGTCCTCTGCCCCTTGTGCGCCTGTATCTACCTCTTTGGGGCTTGTCTGTTGCTGGAAAGGACCAGTTTTTTGAAGGCCAATTTCTGCTAAAACGTGGTGGTTGTACCTGTAGAAAAGCTTTGACAGTTTGCATAGATTTAGCTTTTTCTTCCATTTTCCGTAGTATCTCCTCAGCATTAGTACCAAATAATACATCCTTTTGTAAAGGAGCATCTAGTAGTTTAGCCTTAACATGATCAGGCAAGGCTTGTTCCCTAAGCCAGGCATGTCTACGAATGACTGATCCCGTAGCCGCAGCTCTACTTGAGGCCTCTAGAGCATCATAGCCACATTGTAAGGTGTGTTTACCCACTTGTTCTGCACTATGAATCATATCCTGTAACTCCTTCAAATCTGGTTGTTCAGGTTGTGACATTTTATTCTTTAATTGTGATAACAGAAACTGCTGATATTTAAGCATATGGAACTAACAATTTAAGGCCCTCATGGCTAGGGTGGCCGAGGTATATACCTTTTTCCCCCACCTTTCTAAGGATCTAGACTCTCTCTCGGAAGGTAATGGATTCTTAGCAGTAGAGGCCTTGATTCCCTTGGGGCCTTGAGAAATGGTTTCTGGGTCAGCATTATGGCTTTTGTAAAGAAATTGGTGTGAGTTAGGAACTCTGTAGTACCTATCAGGCTTGACTGGAGCAGGAGGCAGGGAATCCGGATTAAGGCAAGCCTCTGAGTAAACATCATCAAGTATGTCCAAGACAGGAGGTATCGCCAGAGGTCTGTGCTGAGGTAGCAAAAGAAATTCCCTCAGCCTTTTCTTGGAATCTGAAAAATCTTGGCCTTCCCAATGGAAGTGTTCCCTCAAGGTATGCAAGGTTTCCCCAAAAGAAAGGTCCTCTGGGGGGGATACAGAAGGGATGGACTGCTCTGCATCAGAATCTTCATAAGGGGAGTACGAATGTTCCTCTTCATCAGAATGTTCTGAAATAATGGAGCCCTGGTCGGAAGAGGGAGAATCTTCCTCCACTCTGGGTCTCTTGTCTGGAGGGGGTTGGGAACCCCTGATAACAGTAATTAAATCCTCAGCCATTTTGAGCATTTGTTTTTTAGGCATGGGGCCGGAACATGGGCCCTGTGCAACAGGCCTCTTGGGATGCATGGCTGATTTAGACTTAGTAAAGGCCTTTATGGAAAAGGAAGAAGAAGGTCTGAAGACACCATGGGTGGAAGTGGACCTGTCCACATTAAGATGCTCAACACTCACAGTGGCTTCGGTAGCTGTAGTCAAGGTGTGGGCCGAGGAACCTGCGGTCTTGGTTACAGATGACACCGCCAGAGAAGGGTCGTCGGTAGTCATGGGCTGCGTAGGCGCCTCGCTGAGAACCGGACCACGTGTAGCCGGTTTTGGCGTGGTGTCGGTGGAGACCGCGGACCTCGCGTGTCGGTCTTTGTCCTTGCGTTTTTTTTTTACAAAACGGTAGTCGGAGTCTCCGACGACATCTTATAATTAAAAGCTTTACCAAAAAAGTGCTGGGCGAACTCCACCCGACGCTTAATAGTGCGTTTATTGAAAGTAGCAC